>NC_058380.1:62447500-62747500 GCF_018350175.1 Felis catus | reverse complement strand
CCAAACAAACCAGAAAGGTGCAAGAGTAGTTTCCAACATGGGCAATATACTGGAATCGCCAGATCAACTCTTAAAAAGCACTGATACCCAGGCCCACCCAGACCAATTGCAACAGAATCTGTGGGAATGTAGCCAGGACTGAGAGCCACCAGTGTAAAGCCACAACTTTCAGTAAGGGACTGCAAACCTGCATGAGTCTGCATCAGGTAAGGGACTCCCCCCTCAACTGTAACTTACCTTGTGAACATCATTCCAGGGAGTCAGAAACCACAGAGGGAAAGAACATGAAATGGAAGGACACACAGTTCGTAAACTGAGCATCAAATTGAAAAGGAAAGCAATGGAGGCACCTCCCGAAGCACCACCTCAGCCAAGATTAAGCCAGTAATTTAAATCCAAATTAGAAATTGGCTAAATCTTCCATCGGTTTCATTTCTTCCACTCAGTTCTTTCTGTTTTGGGCTTTGTTTTCTCCCTAGAGGTGATCCCTGTGGATTGTGCCAAACAAGTCTATTCTGATCGATTCACTGCTATTAAGATATTTTCTAAGATTACCCAGCCTCTGTGGGATTATTCAGAGAATTTCCAATCCATTCAGAGGTAGCAAACCTATAAAATGCTGGAATGCATTATCAGAAGCCCGCTGTAAGATACCAGTTAATAATACATTGTCTTCCCACAAATGGGCTAGAAGGACAGAAGCCCTGAATAGCCCAGGATGTTACTGAAGTTGGTTTCAGCTGGCTGCCAATGCTTCTCAAAATAAATGTACAGCCCAGTCCACTTGAAAGATGAAACATCAGAAACAGGTCCTAGTCTGAGCTCTGTACTCTCCTTGAGAAGGTGGAAAAGGAAAGTGAACCAGCAATAATTCTCCTAGAAAACAGAAGCCAATATGGGAAGCTTTGGCCAAACCTAGGCCAGCTGTGTGGCACCAACTACCCTTGAAGTATTTATTACCAGATGAGACACTTGTTATGGGTTGGATTGTGTCTCCCAAAATGATGTTGAAGTCTTAATCCCTGGTACCTGTAAATGTGATCTTATTTGCAACTAGGGTCTTTGCAGATGATCAAGTTAAGGCAAGGTCATTAGGATGGGCCCTAATCCAATATGACTGGTGTCCTTATAAACCAGAGAAATTCTGATAAAGAAACAAACATTTACAGAGGGAGGATGGCGTGAAGACACAGAGAGAACATCATCAGCAAGCTAAGGACCACCTGAGGCCGCCAAAAGCTAAGAGAGCAGGCACTGAACAGAGACTCCCTCCTAGCTCTCAGAAGGAACCAACCCAGCTGACACCCTGATTTCTGACTTCTGGCCTCCAGAACTAAGGTAATAAACCCCCGGGTCTAAGTGACCGGGTTTGTTGTACTTTGTTACAGCAGCCCCGGGAAACTAATACAATCATCAAAATACTGTATTGGTTTAAAACCTGGTGGACCATTCAAAACCAGACCACTAATCCAGAGGACTAGGTAAAAAGAGGCATTCAACATGTAATTTGAAGAAGGCAGGCACCAAACAGAAGTGATTAGAGAAAGCTAACAGGGTGGAGGAAACAGAACCAGGAGCAATCACAACACTGAAGAGGAAATTAGTTTCACTTCCTGAACATGGATTTAGAGGCCAGGTACTGCCCTAGGTGCTGGGGATTCGAGAGCAAATAAGAAGTTACTCATCATCTGCCCTGCTAGCCTTTTGTAGATATGGTGTGCCAAGATAGTAAGCAAAGCACTTTGGGATCAAAGGGGTGGGGAGGCTCACAGAGCAACCTGGGATTTGGGGAAGACTTCCTGGAAAATAGGATATCCAAGCTCAATCTTGAAGGATGAGAAATTGGCAGGATGGGCCAAAAGACGCCCATTTTCATAAAGAATCCAAGGGCCTCTTGATAGAGTGTCTAACAGGATGTGATTTTTTTTAAGAGGAAAGAGGCACAATCTTCACATACACATTTGAACATAAAACACCACGAGTTTGTCACCTTTAGAGCTGCAAAACACCCAAAGTAATAACCAGCAGAAACAGTCACCACATTATAGAGCAGAGGAAACTGTGACCAGTGGGAGAAACCGACCTCAGCATGGGGGGGTATGAGGGCAGGAGAAATAAAAGTACATGTGCCATGCTGTATTTGTTCATGATACACATGAGACACCCCACCTTTGAGAACTACCAGAAAAACATAGAGAACTTTGCAGGGACTCATGACAGCAAGTGAGAGCAAGTCAGAGAATCTACAGCAAAAATGAAAATAATAAGGATCCCATAGGGTTGTTGTAAGAAATGAAGAAAGAATAAGTAATATTTCAAAGCAATTGGGATATATCACCCCCACTCCATCTATCAATGTTTGATCCTATCTGCATCTGTGTTTATCATCTTATGTTGTCATCATTATCACTTACCAATATTCATTTCTTGAAAGCAACCTATTTTGGGAATGATGGCTCTGTAACACGAATGAGACTGATTTAATGACTGGCAAGTAGCAATCTAATGGGGATCATGGTGGCTGCAAGCCTGAGCACAGACAGGAATGGCATGGACCTCCTTTGTGCTGCAGCGCTCGGCTAATTGGGTCTAATGGAGGAGCTGGAGGTATTCTCCTTACGTTTTCCTAATGATATTAATGTCTTCATGAGGTTAATGAAACTGCTAACATGGGCCGACTGTGAATGGTTTTGTGTATAATATAAAACCATGTATTCTGAGTCTTATCCAAACACTAGGGATTATTACTGTTGTGGCTCGTTTTCTCTATAAAATCAAGGATGGTTGGGGGGGGGGCTTATTTTTCCTTCTAAGAGCCATAATCAAAGACCACTAAGGATCTGATCTGATTCAGAAATTCCTAGACTGCTAGGTGGACACCATCTGGGGGGGGGGAGGGCGGGGGGGAGAGAGAGAGGGTGGTTAAAACTATAGCCCTGGTTTGGTCATATCCTTTATGGTCTCTACTGCCCCCTGCTGGCCTGAAGAGGGAGGAGCGGATCTCCAGCACCCCCATGGGAGATGGAAAGCACCTGAAGACAAGATAAAATATAAACAGCTATTATTTACTATCACTTACTACGTGCTTTCTAATTTAATACTCACAACATTCCTGTGGGGTAGGTCTTGTTACTGCCATTTTACAGATGAAGAAACCTAGGTTCAACTAGTAAGCCAAGTTACCCAAGGACACAGAGCTTATAAGTGGCAGAACCAGGACAAGGTATAAATCTGTCTGGCTCACAACTGTCGTTACACTCCCACCAGGGCATATAGTACAGTAAAAGTACCCATACTTCAAAACCAGATAAATTTGAGTTTTGTTTTTTTTTATTTTTTTTAACATTTATTTATTTTTGAGAGAGAGACAGAGCATGAGTGGGGTTGGGGCAGAGAGAGAGAGAGAGAGAGAGAGAGAGAGAGAGAGAGAGAGACACAGAATCTGAAGCAGGCTCCAGGCTCTGAACTCTGAGCTGTCAGCACAGAGCCTGATGCGGGGCTCGACGTCATGAACCATGAGATCATGACCTGAGCTGAAGTCTGATGCTTAACCAACTGAGCCACCCAGGCGCCCGAAGTTCTGATTTTAATCCCCCAACTTAAGAGCTGTTTAACATAAACTTTCAGTAAGTTATTAAATCTATTTAAATTTGCTGAACTTGTTTTCTTTATCTGTATAATGTGAATCATACCTACCTTGGAGGATTGTTGTGAGGGTTAATAACAAAGTAAGCAAAAGATAGGACCTAGAGTACAATGGCTGCCCAACAGATGGTGGGTCCTATTTGGGGCTAGAGATAGAAGGTGGACAAGCATCAGCCTTCCTGTGGCTCGGTGGCTGCTTCACTCAGGTCCCCAGGAGGTTTGTAACTCAAAGCTCAAAAAATACCAGAATGCTCAAGTAATGATGCCAATATATCTGAATGGCTCGTTAACACTTACAAATCAGTTTTGTGTGTATTTTATTTGATCTTCACAAATATGTAACTACAGATGCATAAATATGCCACAATTAATTGAAGAAATTCACAATATGCCCAGCATTACTCTAAGCATATAAAATACATTGCTGAATTTCACCTTCATAACAATCCCACAGGTTGGTATTATTTTTCCCATTGTCTAGATGCAGAAACTGAGGATCAGAAAGGTCAAGTAACCACCCCAGAATCACACTGTACTAAGTAGCTGAGCTAAGACTTGAACACTGGCCAATCTGACCACAGAGCTCATTTCTCATAACCTTCAAGATACACTGCCTTCTTCTGAAGCAGGCAGGGCAAGTATTACATTTTTACTATACACATGGAGATATTCTGATTCGCATTAAGGTAAACAACTTGTTTTAGTACTCACAAGTTGTATTAGTGAAAATTAAGCCTGAATGGTGACCAGGGGTGTCATTTAGACATTGGCACAAGAAGGTTCCAGGTGTGTCAGGTTTGCAATGTGACATCTGGAGAAGAACCTTATGAAACTACTCATTACCCAAAAGTATTAACATCCAAAGATAAATTCATAATAATGGAAAAAACCAATTATTCACTGAAACTGGAATGAGGAATGAGGCATGAAAAAAATATATTATCTCTTTGCAAATATGGCCCAGTACTTTTACTATAAATTAAAATCTATGATAAACTGCAAATAAATTAGATGGACATCTGCAGCAGAGATTAAATAACCAAAGAAAAACTACACATTTGGGGAATTTTAAGAACATGGAAACCACCTAAGAGAGATGGCTTTCCTTGCAGATTGTTTAGTGGATCCATTTCCTATCTAAAATCTTTTAAAGAACAATTGTGATGGCTCCCACTCACTAGCTCCTTTTGAATATGAAGGATTTTCTAAGAACTAGACGGTGAGGACAGGTACCTCCGGCAGTTAATACAGAAAATGCCATTGTCATAATGTCAGATACATAAGAACACCACAACTCAGGGACTATAATACAGATATATAATGTCTACATACAAATTTATCAAGTTGTGAATACAAGTCTGAAACTTGTAACCATAACATATAGCAAATCAGAATGGAAAGGGAGGCCTTCATAAATATTAATTTCCTCATCTTTAAAAATGGCTTAGGTGTCTATAGATCTCAAGATCAGCTTCGTATTTAAAATGAACAGTGAAAAGAGGGGCACCTTGGTGGCTCAGTCGGTTAAGCATCCGACTTTGGCTCAGGTCATGATTTCACAAAGAACTTGAGTTCAAGCCCTGCATTGGGCTCTGTGCTGACAGCTCAGAGCCTGGAGCCTGCTTCAGATTGATTCTGTGTCTCTCTGGAGCCTGCTTCGGATTCTGTGTCTCCCTTTCTCTCTGCCCCTCCCCTGCTCATGCTCTGTTTCTCTCTCTCTCAAAAATGAATAAACATCAAAAAAAATTTTAATGAACAGTGAAAAGAATGTAAATAATATATAAATATAAATAAATTAACATTTTGTTTCTTAAAAATTGTATATAAAGGAAAACACTTGTTAAATTACTGGAGATCTTGCTATTTAAAATAAACCTGTGGCTTCTCCCTTCCCTTTTATAAAGTGAAAATAACTTAATGTTCTTCAGTCCCTGTTGTTTTATTTTTAATTTTAACTTACGTTTTTCTTTTATTTTAAATATTTCTATTTCTTCAACAAAGGCTTTGAAGTCCAATAAATAAAGTGTATTAACTGAGAAAAGTCTTCCTGAAACACAAACTTTCCTGCTTTGCAAGGGGAGTTACCCTTTCTGTGACCACAGCATGAATAAAGACACACTTGGACATTCAGCAACACTGAGCCAGGAAGTTGCCTACGTCTCATAAACCACTATGAGTCACCACAACTTCAGAACAAGACAGAGAAATAGCAAGTGTCCACAGTTAAGAAGGAAATCTCCTATCTATGGTGAGAGATGCTTTCATGTAGGGAGCAAAGGCAGTCTTGCCAACCAATGGACATCCCAAATTCCCAGCCTCTCCTCTCCACACCTGTAGCATCTCCTGACCAATGGAGAAGCATAATTTTATCCTATACACCTCCCTTCACAGGTTATTATTTCTGCTCTCTCCCATTCCTGTTGATTGTATCATGTATGTAAGACTTTCTTCTATCCCCAATAGTGAGGCTCTTGGCAAAGCTAAAGGCTTTTCTTTAGTTGTCTCTTGAGACGTATAGAAACTGGGAGTTGGGAAAGCTCTGTTTAGAAGAGCCAAAGCAGACCTAGGTGCTCTCCATACCTTGGGTTGGACCATGGCCCCTGAAGCAGGCAAATGGGCCCAGAGTGTCCATGTGTCAGAACAAAGCCTTATCTTCCTTCCAGCAAGGAAGCTTTCAAAACCCAGCCAGTACAGTAGCTGTTCACCAGACCAAAGTAAATGTCCAGCTTCAACTTCATATGTATGTATGTAGGAGGATAATTTTCACATTTTACTGTGTACTTTCGTCTGGGTGAATAAAATCTCTTCTAGAAAAGAAGGTTGGGGGAAAGGCTTTTATTTTCAGAAATTCTTAAAGGGTAAAATCTACCCACACAGCCTAGAGAAGGAAATCAATCAATCCGACACCAGAGCTAAGATTTCACTATATAGTAAGTGTGAGCTGGGAGGGAAGCATGGCAGGGATTCACTTGCCTCCTACATGGTCTCACTGGGAGCCAAGACTGCATTTCATAGTAGGACACTCCAGGCAGCCCTCTGTTCTGCCTCTGAACACAAGAAGTCTAACCCAGGAAGCAAGACACATCATTCTACAGCACCTTCCTGAGCTACAGTTTATAAAATGGAATTAGTGTTTTTTTCTAACTGTATAACATTGACTAAATGTTAATGAGTATTATTATTATCTGGAACAAATACACTAGAACTTAAAAAGGAAATGTGCCAAGTTGTATGGTGCAATGTGAAGACTGGACCTAAATTTAGAAGACCTGGGCTCTCGCACTGCTATATACTACCATGTTCCCAGTGTTCTCTCTGGTTCTCAGTTTCCTCGTCTGTAAAACAAAGTGATTCAGAGTTGTGAACTGGCAGTCCCTGGAATGACTGCCCTGTTTCTCAAAAGTTTAATTTAATCATATTTAAATGGAGGACATGCTGTCCAGGCGGCCAGAGCCCCATCACTTTTTTTTCTCATAACTGATCCTCCTTTACACATTTATGAAACCAACCTAGCCCTGAAAAATTTGGGCTAGAAATGCTAAAATCTCAAAGAATATTTCCCAGTCTTAAAAAAAAAGAAAAAAAAAAAAAAACTACAGTGTTTTCACCCAAGCAGCCACAGCTAGTATTTCCTTGTTCCCTCCCTATTTGAATATCTCAGCTTGAGCTACATTTTGAAAATGAAGAGATAAAGGCAGTCCAGCACGAGGAAGGAAAGTATTGTAAAGTATGACACTGGGACGTGTCATGCCACATCACGGAGATGTAAGCAGTCGTGCATGACTATACAGAAGAGTGTAGGGGGAGAAGTAAAGGGAATAGAAAAATTGAGGTGCGATGCTTAGCAAGAGGCCAACACTGAAAAGAGTTGTGAGCTAGGCTGAAAACCCTGAACTCTGTCCCCAAAACTGAAAAGAGATGGTGGGGGGAAGGGGAGAGGGAGGTCACTGAAGGTTTTTAACCTGTTGGATTTCTATTTTAAGCCTCTCTACTCGAGAGGCTGCATGGAAGACAGACAAGTACTTTCCCCCACCAGCACAAAGTACTTTCCCCATTAGTAAAATAAGTTGTGTAGAACAAGGGTTCACACTGCTGGCTGCATATTAGAATCACCTGAGAAACTTGTAAAAGCACTGCTAACCTAGCCTGATGCTAAGAGATTTTTATTTAGTTGAGGGAGTAGAAACAGGTACGATATTTTTTCTTAAATGCTAAAACCTTAAAGATTCTTCTCGCTCTGAAATTCTATCAACTGTGTCAAAGGAGGTTCTTACCATTCAAAGTGAAGCGTGGTAAAAGCCACTTCCTTTATATCCTCAGACCCCAAATCTGGAACGTTTGGAAAGTACCTCCAAACAACTTATATCACTCTTCTTCTTTAAATTGGTTTAATCCTTGAGCGTATCAAGCTTCTCTCTGAAAAAGCACAGGATTATTTCAGAGAATGATTTCAAACTCCTATTTTAGAATTTCACACTGTTAAATCATTTAGAAGTGAAAGAATACCAGCACCTCCCAAATAAACGGAAAACTAAAATGAAATATAACAAAGTCTATTCACATCTTATAAGGGATTGTTTTTAATCAATCAATGAGAATATACAGAAAACCTGAGTCTGTGTAATATTTCCCAAAATGAGTTACTCCAGCCTGGTAGGAAAGCAGCTCTCTACTCATTTTCTGCCTCTCTCTTCCCCTAGCTTGAACCTGAAGACATTTGCTTGTTTGCTTGCTTGCCAGTTTTCAAAGCTATTGAGCACTTCCTATGAGCCAAGCATTGTGCCAAGGACTTTACAAATATACATCACCATTTTATTAATGTAGAAACTGAAAAGAGGAAAAATAACTCCCTCAACAACACAGAGCTGGTAAGAAGCAATGCTAGAATTTGAACCCAAGTTCATCCTCCCAAACCCATGTGCTTCACCATCACCCTGCAGGGTACGGCCATTCCTCCCTACTCTCTAATGACATCTTGCCATCTACCCACACCCCCACACCCTCCCTGACCTGTGGATGCTCCCACTTTGAGTTCACTCAAAGGATGTGAAGAAGTAAATTAAGAATAGACACACATATAACCCAGATCATCTGATCCTCTCAGGGGGTGATCCCTCAGAATGCTGAAGCAGGGTGCCCTCTGCTGTTAAAGATGATGTAGATGTGGGTTAAGAACCGAGGGCCAGGAAGATTCAGAGGGCCTCCTTATAATAAGGAGACCAAAGCTTGAGATGAATTTGTCCCTTATAAACAAACAACTGTACCTCCTGCTCACAAAGAAAACGCTTCTGCTCCATGGGTCTATCCCAAAAAAAAAGCCTTCAACTAAAAAAGCAAGACTTCCATGTCAGTTTTCAAAATTTTGTCCAAATTCAAGGCACAGAGTCATTACAGTGGTCCTGAAATCAGCCTCCAGTCCTCTGGTTTGATGTTATTTTCCTGTGTTCAGGCTGTTCACATTAAACGGAAGCTGTGACCTCTATGGCTACTGCCCTCTTCTAAGTGCGATTGTGAGAAGGAATGTCTCCTTATATTAACCATTAAAATGATGCTGAACTTGCTGCTAAAAATCCACAGCCTTGGATGCTTTCTATCTTTACTCAGAAATTATAAAACATTTAGGGACCCCTGGGGCAAGTTAATCATAAAATATTCAGCAACATCTGTGCCCTATTATTTACTGACAGACTAAACCCAGAAAATATGGCACCTGTATCGCTGGCTGCCCTTCATCACGTGGGCGCGCACACAGTGGCTGGAGGCGCTGTTCTGCAGTCCTTTGCCTCTTTCTCACTCAGCCCTTCTCCCCAGCACCTCAGTCATGGGCTACCAGTACAAGCCCAAGATTAGAGTCTCCCCAGGCAAAGCAACTTCTAACAAATGGCTCCCGGTCCTGCGGGGATAGGGCTGTGTGCCTCGCCTCAGGAATTTACCCAGGTGAGTGGCAGGAAGATTCGGTCACAGCCTGTGGAGGGAACTGCAGTGACCCCGGTGAGAGCGCCCCCTGGAGTCTGTGCACACGCACGCACATGCGCAAGCTTCAGGCTGCTCTGCCCCAGAAACAGAATCCCATAGGAAGGGTTACAGACTAGAGGTTAAGGCACTTGCATTCTGTCAAGCAGTCAATAAACGCACAATCAACACCTTCTCTGTGCCGGGTGCAGTGCTGGGCTCTGGCTTCTGGTCCTGACTGTGCTGCCTTGTGACCCTAATACCGTGGTCCTCAGTGTGGGTTTCAGGATGGAGGGTGAGGGGAACAAGATAGCCACGTGGAGCGCTGTCGTAAACTACACGGCCCTTCTTATTACCAAATTCTGATAAACAGCTCCCCTCTCCACCACACTCCCCTCCCATTCCCAGCTGCATTTTTATTTTGGAAAAAGTTCCTCACAGTATATAGCTGGTCCCTTCAAGAACTATGAATTAGATCCTTTGTAAGCAGAGTGGCCATACATACACCCAATTTGTCCAGGACAGTTCCAATTGACATCTGTTCTCCTATTTTATTAATAACATCCTTTTTCCCTCTCAGAGGTGTCCCAGTTTAGGAATGTACTTTATATGGTCACCCTTTATAAGGGCCTTTCCAGATTTAATGTGACTTTCACACACCCATACCAAAGATTTCAGGGCTTCTAGAAACTTCCCCACAAAAATCTCCCTAACTATATTTTAAGAGTCCCAACTGAGAAGTCTCATCACATTGTGTTTCTTTTTTTTTTTTTTTTTTCAACGTTTTTATTTATTTTTGGGACAGAGAGAGACAGAGCATGAACGGGGGAGGGGCAGAGAGAGAGGGAGACACAGAATCGGAAACAGGCTCCAGGCTCCGAGCCATCAGCCCAGAGCCCGACGCGGGGCTCGAACTCACGGACCGCGAGATCGTGACCTGGCTGAAGTCGGACGCTTAACCGACTGCGCCACCCAGGCGCCCCCACATTGTGTTTCTATCAGACAACATTGCTATAGACCCTTGCTGCTTAAAGTGTCCTTCACAGACCAACAACTTGAGTATCACCTGGAAGCTATTAGAAAACAGGATCTCAGGCCCCATCACAGGTCCACGGAATTAGAATCTGCAGTTAAACAATATCCCCAGGTGATTCATCTCTACACTGAAGTTTGAAAAGTACATAGGACTGGAATAGACATTTTTCCAAAGAAGACATACAGATGGTAAACAGACACTTGAAGAGATGCTCAACATCACTCATCATCATGGAAATACAAGTCAAAACCACAATGAGATATCACCTTACACCTGTCAGAATGGATAGAATCAAAAAGAAATAACACGTGTTGGTGAGAAAGGAGAAAAAAGAAAATGGGAGAAAAAGGAACCCTCATGCACTGCTGGTGGGAATGTAAACTGGTGCAGCTACTGTGGAAAATAATATGGAAGTTCCTCAAAAAATAAAAATAGAGGGGCGCCTGGGTGACGCAGTCGGTTAAGCGTCCGACTTCAGCCAGGTCACGATCTCGCGGTCCATGAGCTCGAGCCCCGCGTCAGGCTCTGGGCTGATGGCTCAGAGCCTGGAGCCTGCTTCTGATTCTGTGTCTCCCTCTCTCTCTGCCCCTCCCCCGTTCATGCTCTGTCTCTCTCTGTCCCAAAAATAAATAAACGAAAAAAAAAAATTAAAAAAATAATAATAATAAAAAATAAAAATAGAAATACCATATGATCCAGAAGTACCATATAATACCAATTCTACTATTTACCCAAAGAAAACAAAAACACTAATTCAAAAAGATATATGCACCCCTATATGTATTGCAGCATTATTTACAATAGCCAAGACCTGGAAGCAACCCAAGTGTCCACTGATAGATGAATGGATAAAGAAAATGTAATATATGTGTACACACACACACACACACACGTATATATTACTCAGCCATTTAAAAAAAAAATGAGATCTTGCCATTTGCAACAACATGGATGGACCTAGAGAATATTATGCTAAGTGAAATAAGTGTGACAAATACCATATGATTTCACTTATATGTGGAACCTAAAAAACAACATGAACAAACAAAGCAGAAATAGACCCATAAATACAGAGAACTGATGGCTGCCAGAGGGGAGTGGGATGGGGAGTGGGGGATGGGGAAAATGGGTGAAGGTGAGTGGGAGATACAGGCTTCCAGTTATGGAATGAAAAAGTCGTGAGGATGAAGGGTACAGCATAGAGAATATAGTTAGTGGTACTATAATAGCTTTGAATGTTGACAGATGGTAGCTACATTTCTGGTGAGCACAGGATAATGTTTAGAATTGTCAAATCACTGTGCTGTACACCGGAAACTAATGTAACATTGTGTGTCAACTACAATTTTAAAAATCTCATTACATTAAAAAATTTTTGAAAAGCACAGTTCAGGGGTCAAATTTTTTTCTTTAAAAGGCTGGATCATGTGGTGCTAAGTGGTTCAGTCAGTTAAGTGGTCGATTCTGGATTTCCACTCAGGTCTGAGCTCACAATTCCTGAGTGTCGGGCTCTGCGCTCAAGGAGCCTGCTTCAGATCCTCTGACTCCCTCTTCTGGCTCTCCCCCACTTGTGCACACGTGCGCACGCGCGCTCTCTCTCTCTCTCAAAAATAAACGTTAAAAAAAAATTTTTTTAATAAAAGGCTGGATCATAAATAATTCAGGCTTTATGGGTGATACAGTCTCTATCACAACTACTAAACTCTGTCATTGTATTATATATAAGTGAATGTGTGTGGCTGTGTTCCCTTGAAACTATTTACTGGAGCACCTGGGTGGCTCAGTCGGTTGAGCCACCGGCTTCGGCTCAGGTCATGATCTCACCGTTTGAGTTCAAGCCCCACGTTGGGCTCTGTGCTGTCAGCACAGAGCCTGCCTCCAATTCTGTGTCTCCCTCTCTCTCTGTTCCTCCCCCACTTGTGCTCTCTCTGTCTGTCTCTCTCTCTCTCAAAAATAAATAAACATTAAAAAAAATTTTTTTAAAAGAAACTATTTGCTGAAACAGGCCATATATTTACTATGGGCTAGACCAGTGGTTTCTCAAATGTTAGTATTCATTAGCATCACCCTGGGAACCTGTTAAAACTTGCTTGCTCATCCTTGCCCTCAGTTTCTGATCAGGTTTAAGCAAGGGTCTGGGAATTTGCATTTCAAGCAAGTTTCCAGGTGATGCCAAAGCTGCTGGACCAGAGACCACAACTTGAGAATCACGCCTCTAGAGTTGTGATTTTCAACTCTAGCTGTACGTTAGAGTTATTCAAAAATACCCAAGTTATTGAAAAATACCCAAGCCTGGGTCTCACTCCAGACCAATCAAATCACAGTCTCTAAGGGTGGGCCCTGGCAGCATTGATACTTTTTAAAAGCTCCCTAGGTAATTTGAAAGTGCATCCCAGTATGTGCACATTACAAAATTACCTTCTATTCCCTAAATGACAATGGCAAAGCATTAGGAAGACAGAAATGTTAATGAACCAATTTACAATTATCTGTGAAAAACCTGCACCTTAACACACAAAGACAAGAATTTTACAAGGGGATTTCTTCTTGAGACTCTCAAATTGGTAAAACCTACACTGTGACTAAGCACAATTTAACACTTTCAGGTTGTTTGGGGAGGTTTTTTTTTTTAATTATTTATTTTGAGGGGGGAGGGGCAGAGAGAGGGAGACAGAGAATCCCAAGCAGGCTTTGTGCTGCAGGGCTCAATCTCACAAAGCTTGAGATCATGACCTGAGCAGAAATGAAAAGTTGTATGCTCAATGGACTGAGCCACTCAGGCACCCCTGGGGAGTTATTTTTAAGTGAACAGAAAGAAACATAGGTTATCAGGATTTCCTTCCCATGCTGTTTTGGTATTCCATTTCACAAATAAACAACTCAACAGCAAGTACCAAGACTTGACTCCTAGTTCTGAGCTTGCAAGTCAACCAGCTGTGTGACCTTGGGTAAGTCTCTTGAGCGTGTGCTTTCTTGACTGTAAAATGAGAGGGTTTGGCCTGTGTCCCCTCCTGCTCTACATGTTTTTGCTAAAGCAAAAAACATGATTTGCATTTTATGAGTCACGACTTTCTGTAAACATTTCAAGATTTTTCTCTCTGGCAGTAGCAGCGGGTATTGTGTCCATAGGATCAGGCCAAGAGTGAAAGCAACTGCTTATACAGAGATGCCCTGCATGTGATTTTTGTTTATGGGGTAGCAAATCCTGAGCACCATGGAACTTGCCATCTTGGTGGACCACCCTTAGAAATCAGAATCATGGGCAGGGTCAGTATCAGGTGGAGATTTCACCTACTGTGCCAAGGTCTCACCTACTTTGAATAGTGATATTGATGCATGGGAAGAAAGGAGAATGAATAATCTTAACCATGGACAAAGAGAATAAAAACTGTCTTAGGATATAGGAGGCTTTATCCTTGGGCTGAGGAAAGAACAGAACAGATGCAAGAGAAGTCAACAGAGATATCTCAGCAACTGTATGAGAATAGAGGTCACGTGGGAAATGACAATTGCTACATTCAGTGGGAGAGGGAATAACAACACTCATGTGAACCAGAGGAAAATAGAAAGAAAAGCAGTAGTCATATGTATGACTTCCTGCATCTCTGTTTCAGGGCTAAGTCTCTTGAAAATAGTCCAAATGCCCTTAGAAAGTCCTATAAATGCACAGTAATAAGATCAATTCTGATGCTTTGGGAAAACCCAGTGAACAAAGGTGCCCCTGCTACTAGACAGACAGACTTTGGACATTAGGAGTCATAATTTCTATATGGGCTTTTAAGGAAGACATTTTATTAACTTACTTCACTAGATGTCCTTTCAACTGAATAGTCTTTTCTGTATCATACACGATGGAAACCAGTTTTCCAATTAGATATTTAACTTTTACTACTCTAAATAATCTCAATTTAACAAGGAACTAATTAAATGGATATAGTGAAAAAGCAAGTGGAATGATCACTAACAGCAATCTTGTAATTCCATCTTTTATCAACAACGTGTGAATCAGTGTAGGTTAAGCCAGTCTCTTTCTTCCCATGAAGTCCTCTCTGGATTCATAAAGTAGAAACTTTCACCAACACATCCACCCTCTTGAGGAACTTCCATCAATAACTCCACCCTCTTGCTCTTCGGGAAGAGAGGAGAAGCAACTTATCTGATTGTTGAAATTGTGATAAGATGCATAGCTCATGCATATCTTTGGTTGAGTCTCGAGAACTAAAATAAGATTCTAAAAACTGAAAAGTTATGGATTTGGCTGAATATTACTAAGCATTCCTATTACAGTAGGGAGGAAATCTGAAAAAGATATGGAAGTGACAGTTACTGAAGAAAACAAGCATTACATGTTTATTCTCCAATAAAGTACATATTAGATTAGCACTTCTTTTTCTTTTTAATCTGAAATGTGATACTATCTTGTACATTAATCTCCCACTTTTTTTTCCACATAATATTATATCATTGGAATCCATACAGTTCAAAATATGTAAATCTGGTTTACTCTTTAATTTTGGTATAACAGTTTGTAGTAAAGATTATTATAATCAATCCAACTATTCTCCTATTAATGTTCATTCAAGTTGTTTCCAGCTTGGGTTTTTTTTTTTTTTTTTTTTTGCCAGTACAAACAACACTAAATAAATATCCTTATTCACATATCCTTAAACACTTGCACTTCTGTTCTTTATTATAAATTACAAAAAGGGATTACAAGATCAGATGATATCATGTATTTTACATCTTCACAGATATTGCCAGATGTTTTCCCATCAACTTCTAGCAATTCAAATTTCACCCAGCAATGTACAACTACCCATTTTGTATTTTCACCAACACTTAGTGTTTCCAAATTTTCCCATTTTTACCACACTAATTGTTTCTTATTTCCCTGAGTACGGGTGAAATAAGCATCTTTTCATGTCTTTACTAGCTATCTGTATTCTTCTGTGAATTATCTGTGCATATACTTTGCCCATTTTTATTAGGTCATTTGCCTTATTCTTATCCATTTATAGGAAGCCTTTGTTTATCAAGCTTCTAAATTTTGTCCATCATAGATGTTGAAATATTTTTTTCCTTTTTGTCTTCTATCCTTTGCTTTCATTTATGTTATACTTAAACATACAAATGTTGATGTTTTTTTAAATTTATTAGTCTCTTATTGCAATTGGGTTTCCTGTTAGGAAGTTCTCTCTACCCATGGTTATGAAAATATGCTCCTAAATTTCATTATTCTATATTTCTACACTGAAATCTTTATATATATATATATATATATATATATATATATATATATATACATATATATATATGTGTGTGTGTGTGTGTGTATGTGTGTGTGTGTAAATCATAAATTTATAGTACCTGACTTCAGAGCAATTTGGCAAGGTATCAAGTTATTTTAAATATATATAAACTATGGGGTGCTGTGTGGCTCAGTCAGTTAAGCGACATGGCTCAGGTCAGGATCTCACCATTCATAGTTTGAAATCTGCGTCGGGCTCTGTGCTGACAGCTTGGAGCCTGGAGCCCGCTTCAGATTCTGTGTCTCCCTCTCTCTCTACCTGCCCATGCTTGCACTGTGTGTGTGTGTCTCTCTCTCTCAAAAATAAACATTTTTAAAAAAGCATATATAAATAAATAAATATATATATATATATATATATATATATATATGCAATTAAATTTGTAAGAATTTGTGCTAAGGAAATAACTCATGTGCCCAAATATTTCTGTACCACAATAGTCACAGGAAAGAGGTAATCTAAAATGTCCAAAATCAGGAGATAGGTAAAATAAACTGTGCTATTTATAATAGATTTTATAATAGAATTTTATACAGATATTAAAATTTGGTTCATAAATATTTTACAACTCCTTTGTAATATATAGCAAATATATATTAAGTGAAACGAAGTATAAAATACCAAATATCATTTGACTACATTTTTGCACAAAGACAAAGTAAAAGATCAGAGGGATATATACCAAAATGTTCTACTCTTAAAAGAGTGGTTTGCTCCTTGTCCACATTCATTATTTAATCCTCTGCAAGATTTGGATTGAGATTGTAGGTCATGTTATTTTTATTGTCTCTGTTTCCTTTTTTCTCTACAATTAGCATATGTTGCTTTTGTACTTAAAAAAAGAATACCAAAAAAAAAAAGATTACAATAATTTCAAAAGTAAAAAGAGTGAGCCTCCAAACCCAGTATGTATTTTGGTCATATGTTTCTTCTCAATCTGCTTCAAAACAGTCGTATTTCAGTTGATTGCTACTTCTCTTCTCTTTTCCCTAGTGCAGATATCATGTGGACACACGGCAGATTTATAATTACTCATCCTCTGTTCAACACGTCTATTATTTTCATCATGGCTCTAGTAGGTGTGTGTCATGTGGGCAACCATGGAAAAACAATGAAGCAGCTCATCAACACTGCTGCAGAGTCAAACAGGAAATAAAAGGCTAAGTTGAGAAGAGGCATCATTTGTAGCCGGTATATCCAGAATTTCAGCTTTTGTGTAGAGAGAAAAATTAGGGGAAAATTGGAATTGCATTTACTGTCCATATGTTAGAATAAACAGAGCTTGTCTGCTCACCTACTCCCTCCCACCGCAATACAATTTGTGCTATCATTTTATACATTTGCTTTGCTTATACAGAAAATAAAAGAGACATGCTGTTTCCTCTTCTATCTCAGTAATGTAACTTCAGCCCTATCAACTGGCCCTATTTGACCAGTGCCTAGAACCACAGGCTTCTCTTAAACCTTGAGGCAAAAGCACAATTCATTAGGCTCTGTTGTCCTCTCCTGAAGTCAATTATTCTACTGGGAAAGAGCAGTTTGCTCCTAGATCCCATTCACTCTTTAGTCATCCATAGAATCAAAGCATGTTGGAACTCAAAAGGTCTTAGATAATAATAGCTATCATTTAGAGTGCTTACTACATATTCAGTATTCTGAGAGTCATGCATAAAAATTAACACACTTAATCCTGACCACTCTCAAGTAGGTTCTATCTTCATTACAAAGATCAGAGAAATGAGGCACAGAGAGGTTAGATTAAATTGCCTGTGTCACACAAAAAAATATTCTAGGATTGGAACACATGTTGTCTGGCACCGAAGTCCCCTTAACCCCCACACTCTGCTTCCCCATCATCATTTGTACATCAGGTCCTCATGGAGACTACCAAGTAGCATTCTCACTGTGGAAAAATTAGAAAGCACGGAATACAGAAGCAATCCATCATTCATGTATCTGTCTTTTATTTTCATTTATGGTGTTTCTGACATAAGGGAAAAATTTACTCTTTATGTACCATACCTTTCCATTGTATATTTTCTGCCTGTGGTGGCATAGATTTCATGCCTCTAGATGATATATGGATATAGATAGTCACCTATATGTACTTCAGTTTTTCTACATTTATTTACTTATTCTATATCCTATTTATTTCACTCCTTTTGAAACATTTATATCTCTAATTCAAGTAGAATTTATTTTGATGTGGTATGACATAACATTTCCAAAATTGTTTAATCAATGTCTAGCCTGATTTATGACACATTCAATCTTTTCTTGCTGATTTTAAATGTAACCTTTATCACATGAATATATTTCAGGACTCTTCCTCCTATTCCATCAATATGTGTCTCATTAGGACTTTTTATTTTCCATATTCTAACTTTTAATGCATTTTAATATTTTATTGGGGGACAACCATGTAAATTATCATTCCTTTATAAAATTTTCCTCAATATTTGGAAAATAATTGTTATCACTTAATATAACTTCTCATTCAAGCAATCCCTATCAAAATAACACCAGCATTCTTCACAGAGCTAGAAAAAACAATCCTAAAATTTGTATGGAACCAGAAAAGATCCCAAATAGCCAAAACAATCTTGAAAAAGAAAACCAAAGCTAGAGGCATCACAATCCCAAACTTCAAGATGTATTACAAAGCTGTAATCATCAAGATAGTATGGTACTGGCACAAAAACAGACTCGGATCAATGAAACATAATAGAGAACCCAGAAATGGACCCACAGACATATGGCCAACTAATCTTTGACAAAGCAGGAAAGAATATACAATGGAATAAAGACAGTCTCTTCAGCAAATGGTGCTGGGAAAACTGGACAGCAACATGAAGAAAAATGAACCTAGACCACTTTCTTACACCATACACAAAAATAAACTCAAAATGGATGAAGGACCTAAATGTAAGACAGGAAGCCATCAAAATCCTAGAGGAGAAAGCAGGCAAAAACCTCTTTGACCTCAGCCGCAGCAACTTCTTACTCAACACATCTCTGGAGGCAAAGGAAACAAAAGCAAAAATGAACTATTGGGACCTCATCAAAATAAAAATCTTCTGCACAGCGAAGGAAAAAATCAACAAAACGAAAAGGCAACCAATGGAATGGGAGAAGATATTTGCAAACTAACTATGAGATAAAGGGTTAGTATACAAAATCTACAAAGAAACTATCAAACTCAACACCCCAAAAACACATAATCCAGTGAAGAAATGGGCAAAAGACATGAATAGACACCTCCAAAGAAGACATCCAGGTGGCAAACAGACACATGAAAAATGCTCAACATCACTCATCATCAGGGAAATACAAATCAAAACCACAATGAGATATCTCACGCATGTCAAAATGGCTAACATTAACAACTAAGGCAACAACAGATGTTGGCAAGGATGCAGAGAAAGAGGATCCCTTTTACACTGCTGGTGGGAATGCAAACTGGTACAGCCACTCTGGAAAACTGTATGGAGGTTCCTCAGAACACTGAAAATAGAACTACCCTACAACCCAGCAATTGCACTACTAGGTATTTACCCAAGGGATACAGGTGTGCTGTTTCGAAGGGGCACATGCACTCCAATGCTTATAGCAGCACTATCAACAATAGCCAAAGTATGGAAAGAGCCCAAATGTCCATCAATGGATGAATGGATAAAGAAGATGTGGATTATATATACAATGGAGCTAAATGGGTAAGAGGCTTAAGGAGTCTACTCCTGAAATCATTGCTGCACTATATGCTAACTTAAACAATTTAAACTAACTTAAAAAATTGTAAATTAAACAATAAATTAATTTAAACACACACACACACACACATATATATGACTTCTCATTCAAGAATCTGGTGTGTCTGTGCATGTTTTCAAGCCTCCATTTCATGACCTTCAGAAAGAGCTTATTTAAAGGAAATGGTTTTAGGGGAGCCTGGGTGACTCAGTTGGTTGAGCATCTGAGTCGATTTCAGCTCAGGTCGTGATCTCAAGGTTTGTGGAACTGAGCCATGCATCATGCTTTGTGCTGACAGCTTGAAGCCTACTTAGGATTCTCTCTCTCCCTCTCTTTCTGCCCCTCCCCTGCTTGCACACACGTACACTCTCTCTCAAAATAAATAAATAAACTTAATAAAGGACATGGCTTTATAGTGTTTTACAGATTAAACCATTCTTACTATGTTAAAAATCATATACTATATTGAATAAAAGTGGTGAAAGTGGGCATCCTTGTCTCATACCTGACTGTAAGGGAAAAGCTCTGTTTTTCACCATAGAGCATGATGTTGGCTGTGGATTTGTCATATAAGGCCTTTATTTTTTTAAATTTTTTTTTCAACGTTTATTTATTTTTGGGACAGAGAGAGACAGAGCATGAACGGGGGAGGGGCAGAGAGAGAGGGAGACACAGAATCGGAAACAGGCTCCAGGCTCCGAACCATCAGCCCAGAGCCCGACGCGGGGCTCAAACTCACGGACCACGAGATTGTGACCTGGCTGAAGTCGGACGCTTAACCGACTGCACCACCCAGGCGCCCCTATAAGGCCTTTATTATGTTAAGATATGTTCCCTCTAGACCTCCTTTCAGAGGCTTTTTATCATCAATGGATGTTGTAGTTTGTCAAGTGCTTTTTTGCCTCTATTAAAATGATCATATGGTTTTTGTCCTTTCTCTTATTGATGTGACACACCATATTGATTGTTTTGCAAATATTTTCTAAATATTTATTTTGAGAAAGAGAGAAAGCACAAGCAGGGGAGGGACAAAGAGAGGAGAAGAGAGAGAATCACAAGCAAGCTCCACACTGTCAGCGCAGACCCTGATCCGGGGCTCGATCTCATGAACCATGAGCAGAAATCAAGAAATCAACCAACTGAGACACCCAGGTGCCCCAGATTGTTTTCCAAATATTAAACTACTTTGTATCCTGGGAATAACTCCCATCTCATTGCGGTATATGATTTTCTTTTTTTTTATTTTCTTTAATATACTGTTAGATGTCCATTCTCACCACTGTTATTTAACGTAGAACTGAAAGTCCTAGCCACAGCAATCTGACAACAAAAAGAAAGAAAAAGCATCCAAATCAGCATGGAAGAAGCAAAACTTCCACTATTTGCAGATGACATGATACTATATATGGAACACCCTAAGGACTCCACCAAAAAAAATACTAGAACTGATAAATGAATTCAGTAAAGTCACAGGATACAAAACCAATGTGCAGAAATCCGCTGCATTCCTCTACACTAATAATGAAGCAGCAGAAAATGAAATTAAGAAAACAATCCCATTTACAATTGCACCAAAAACAATAAAACATCTAGGAATAAAGTTAACCAGAGAAGTGAAAGACCTGTACTCTGAAAACTATAAAACATTGATGAAAGAAATGCAAGACAACACAAAGAAATGGAAAGACATTCCATGTTCATGGGTTAAAAGAACAAATATTGTTATAAGTCTATACTATGCAAAGCAATCTACAGACTTAATGCAATTCCTATCAAAACACAAACAGCATTTTCACAGAATTAGACCAAACAATCCTAAAATTTGTACAGAACCACAAAAGACCTCAAATCGCCAAAGCAACCTTGAGAAAGAAAAACAAAACTAGAAGTATCACACTTCTAGATTTCAAGTTATATTACAAAGCAGTAGTAAATAAAACAGTATGATATTGGCATAAATACTGTCACATAGATCAATGGAATAGAACCTAAAACCCAGAAATAAACTCATAATTATATGGTCAATTAATCTTTGACAAAGGAGGAATGAATATACAATGGGAAAAAGTCTCTTCAACAAATGATGTTGGAAAAAATGGACAGCCATATGCAAAAGAATGAAACTGGACCACTTTCTTACCCATACACAAAAATAAACTCAAAATGGATTAAAGACCTAAATGTAAGACCTGAAATCATAAGAATCCTTGAAGAGGGGCATCTGGGTGGCTCAGTTGGTTAAGTGTCTGACTTCAACTCAGGTCATAATCCCACAGTTTGTGAGTTCAAGCCCCATGTTGGGCTCTGTGCTGACAACTTGGAGCCTGGAGCCTGCTTTGGATTCTATGTCTCCCTCTCTCTCTCTCTGTCCCTCCCCCACTTGTGCTCTGTCTCTCTCTCAAAAATAAATAGACATTAAAAAAATAAAAAAAAATCCTTGAAAAGAGCACAGGCAATAATCTCTGACATTGGCTGTAGCAACATTTTTCTACGTGTCTCCTGAGGCAAGGGAAACAAAAGCAAAAATAAACTATTGGGCCCACATCAAAATAAAAAGCTTCTGCACAGCAAAGGAAACAATCAACAAAACTAAAAAGCAACCTACTAAATGGGAGAAGATATTTGCAAATGATATATCCAATAAAGGGTTAGAATCCAAAATATATAAAAAACTGATACAACTCAACACCCAAAAAATGAATAATCTGATTAAAAATGGCAGAAGACATGAAGAGACATTTCACCAAAGAAGATATATAGGTGGCCAAAAGACACATGAAAAGATGGCCAACATCACTCATAACCAGGGAAATGCAGACCAAAACTACAATGAGATATCACCACCTCACACCTGTCGAATGACTAAACTCAACAACACAAGAAACAAGTAAATGTGCAGAAAAAGAAACCCTCTTGTACTGTTGGGGGGAATACAAATTAGTACAGCTACTGTGGGAAACTGTATGGAGGTTCCTCAAAAAATGAAAAATAGAAGTACCCTAAAATCCATCAATCAAACTACTGGGTATTTACCCCAAAACACAAAAACACTAATTCAAAGGGATACATGCACCTCTATGTTTATAGTAGCATTATTTACAATAGCCAAACTATGAAAGCAGCCCAAGTATCTATTGATAGATGAATGGATAAAGAAGAGGTGGTATACACACGCACACACACACACATACACACACACACACACACACACACACTTGAATATTATTCAGCCATCAAAAAAGAATGAAATCTTGCCATTTGCAATAACATGGATAGATCTAGAGAGTATAAGGCTGAGCAAAACAAGTCAGTCAGAGAAAGACAAATACCATATGATTTCATTCACATGTGGAACTTAGGAAACAAAATCAAACAAACAAAGGAAAAGAGTGAGAGAGAGAGAGAGACAAACCAAGAAACAGACTCATAACTATAAAGAACAAACTGATGGTTACCAGAGGGAATTTACGTCAGGGGATGGAAGAAATAGGGGATGGGTATTAAAGAGTATACTTACCATGATGAAAAAAAATAATTTTGAAAATGATATACTATAAGAAGCATATAGAAGACAGAGAGCCACCCTGGTCTCCCTATGCAAAGATATCCACTGCTTTAATTTTGACAGATATCCTTCCATTTCTCCTTTCTATGTACATATACATACCTGAAATTACGTATTTTATATAGTGTGAAATTTATTTTCATTTCACAATATATTATGAGTTTGTTATTTAAAAAAAAATTGGATTTATCAAGGTCCAACTTCTAAACAATTAAGTCCTGGTTCTACTGCCCACTGTTTGTCTAAGGCACACATTCTATATTAGTAATAATATAATGACTACATTCTATTCTATTGTATGGATATTCTACACTTTATTTAACCAATTCCCTATACTGGAGAGTACAATGGTTATCCATTTTTATTACCATATATTACTTTGCAATATATATCCTTTATCTTCATCTTTGAAAAGTTCTCCAATTACTTGCTTTGAATAACTTTGTTAAATGTGGAATTAATGGGTATATATGGTATAGTGTATACATACTGTTCAGGTTCTTTGTAGATATTGCAGGACAAGCCTGTAAAAGCTGATTCCAAGTTCTACTATGACATAAATATCTAGAGTTCCCATCTCTTTGCAGTCACATCACTAGGCATTAACACAAAGTATTGAGAATCTTTTAAATCTTTGCCAATCTAATGTGGAAAACCAAATTTCACTGTTGCTTTAGTCATTTCTTTCCAGCACATAAAATTCCATGATAGTTAAGGCTTTATTAGAAATACTCTTTATTAACAAAATTAACATTTTTCATCAAATATTTAAATTATCTGATAATATCACAAAGTTTTTTTTTTTATTTTTACTTACAAAATATTTTTCCCATCTTCCTTCTTTTAACTTTAATAAGTCAATTTTTAATTGGGTATGTCTGTTGTAGATAGACACAAATAATTAGATTATATTTTTACATGCAATTTGACAGTCTTGGTCTTTTAAATTTTTTTTTAATTTTTTAATATGTTTTATTTTATTTTGAGAGAGAGAGACAGAGTGTGAACAGGGGAGGGGCAGAGAGAGAGGGAGACACAGAATCCAAAGCAGCTTCCAGGCTCTGGGTTATCAGTACAGAGCCCAATGCGGGGCTTGAACTCACAAACCATGAGATCATGACCTGAGCCAAAGTGAGATGCTTAACTGACTGAGCCACCCAGACACCCCAAGAATCTTAGTCTTTTAATAAGGAGACTTTACTCATTTTTATTTACTGGCATGTGGCTTTACTAGATATTCACTGGTATCTTGGAAGCACTGATCTATGTATAGTTCCATTAAGTTATATTTACTTTCCAAAAATATTTTAAACTGACACTTCTCTAGCTATAAACATTAAAATGAAAAATTATATTTAGAGTCCACCATAATTAAAACTAAAATTTTAGCATAATTGTACATACTACTACTTTTCTAATAATCTAACTTTCCATTCTTTATATTTTTCATCTGTTATCATTTTTACCTTAATTTTGTTCTCATGAAAACTATTTTGGGATTTGCATTCAGTTTTATAATCTGATTTGCTGTGTTTAATATATTCCAGTGCTCACTACCAGCCTTCCCATACTCCACAGACACGAGGGAGGCATGTTGATCATACAAAGCTGGGTTTTATTAAACGTGCTCAGCAGAACAGAGCATAACCTAAAAGAGGTCTCAGAAGGGTCTGCTAAAGGGAAGACAAGCCTAGGAAGGAAAGTTTCAAGGTTTCAGAAGCTGGTGTTAGTTATAGAGTTTCAAGTGGAATTAAGTATGGTCCAGGCAGGAATTGGTCACGATTTATAACCGGGCCAGTTGCTGGAATAATCATTGGTCTTATCTTTGAAATACAAGTCTATGTGGAGTTACTGTGAAGACAGTTTGTCTGTGGTCTTATCAGCTTAGCTGTGGGTCTGAATGAACTGGTGTTAAAACACTCTGGGATCAGTCTTACGCTTGGCAGTTTTATAGTCTGTTTTGCCAGCCAATTATGTTTTCTGTTTCATTTATCACTGCAAATCACTATTTTTGCTTCATCTACTTGCTATTTAAAATACACCTTCAAATATTATTTTAAAAGGTATGGGGCACCTGGGTGGTTCAGTCAGTTGGGCTCTGACTTCACCTCAGGTCATGATCTCACAGTTTATGGGTTTGAGCCTCTCATCAGGTTCTGTGGTAACAGCTCGGAGCCTGGAGCCTGCTTCGGATTCTGTGTCTCCCTCTCTCTCTGCCCCTCTCCTGCTCGAGCTCTATATCTATCTCTCAAAAATAAATAATAATATTAAAAATAAATAAAAGTAAAACATTTTCTAAGTTCATGAGTACCTGAGTTTTGTTCTCTTTTGTTTTTTTCTGTTGACTCCACTACTTGAAAGATTGTTTATTTGGGTACAAATTTCTTGGTCACAACCTCTTTCCCTCAGAATTCTGTAAATATTATCCCATTGTCTTCTGACATTTAATGACACAGAAAAAGGAACTCTGATGCCAGGATTTTTCTTTTTTCTTTTTTCTTTTTCCTTGAATATTTGAGAGTTTATTTTCCTTTCATTCAGAAACTTTGTTGGTATATATTTACGTGTGGATTTCTTTTTAGACCTTGTCTGGAGTACAGGAGCCCTATTTTGTCTATAGACACAGACATCTTTTCAACCTAGGAACAGTTTTATCAATTATAGCTCTGATAATTGTTTTTGTTCTATGTATTTATTTTTCCTTTCAGGAATACCTATAATTCCTAGGTTTGCTCATCAATCTCTGTTTTCTACACCTTTCCTTTCTATTGTTTCTTTCGTCTATTCCTCTTTTTCTTGATATTCTGTAAATGTTCCTAAGTTTGTCTTCTCATAACCATTTTAGTTTTCAGTAGTGCTAATTCTGCTCTCACTCTGTCTTAGCAGTAAGGCACACTAGTTGAGAGCACACCCCCTGCATCCCCTGGATTAGAAATCTGGGTTTTTCTCATAACCAACTTTGTGACTTGAGCTGCATTTCTAATCCTCTCTATACTTTGGTTTTTTCATCTGTAAAATAGAGATAATAATAGGTACTATCTCAGAGTTGAATACAATGAGTTAATACATTTAAAGCAAAGCTGACACTCAAAAATGATTAACTATTATAATCAATTCTGCTACTGCATTTTCTTTTTTTACAATTATATCTTAATCAATGTGGTATATATATCCAATGAAGTATTACTTGGCAATCAAAAAGAATGAAATCTTGCCATTTGCAACTACGTGGATGGAACTGGAGGATATTATGCTAAGTGAAATTAGTCAGAGAAAGACAAATATCATATGACTTCACTCATATGAGGACTTTAAGAGACAAAACAGATGAACATAGGGAAGGGAAACAAAAATAATATAAAAACAGGAAGGGGGACAAAACATAAAAGACTCATAAATATGGAGAACAGAGGGTTGCTGGAGGGGTTCTGGCAGGGGGGATGGGTAAGGGGCACTAAGGAATCTACTCCTGAAATCATTGTTGCACTATATGCCAACTAATTTGAATGTAAATTTTTAAAACAATTAAATTAAAAAAATAAATAAATAAAAATTTTTAAAAATGTAAAAAACAATTATATCTTAATCAGATCTATTTTCCTCTTCATTTGTCCTCCTATCCTTTCATATCAATCTGTTTTCTATGATTTCTTTTTTTTTTTTTTTTTTTTTTGGTTCACAAATCTTCTTAAATTCTACAAAACATATAAAATAAATACCTGAAATCTTCTTCTGAACTCCACACTATTTCATTTTCAGGGATGTGCTCTTCTTCTGAGTCTTTACCAATCATATTTACTCTCCTCTGTTTTATAATCTTTTTCCAAATGTCCTATGTTGAGTTTTGGGATTTTGTCATTAGATGCAGTGAGATTTTTTTTTATGGTTTTTATTTAAGGTTGTTCCACTTAGGTCAAATACCAGGGCTGATTGGATCTTCTGGGCTTTTGTTTGTTCTGGTTTGGTTTTTTTAGTGTTTATTTTTGAGAGAGAGAGAGAGAGAGAGAGACAGAGCGTGAGCCAGGGGAGAGGGAGATAGAGAGGGAGACCCAGAATCCAAAGCAGGCTCCAGGCTCTGAGCTGTCAGCACAGAGCCCAACACAGGGCTTGAACTCACAGACTGTGAGATCATGACCTGAACTCAAGTCGGACACTCAACCGACTGAGCCACCCAGGCACCCCTTTTGGGCTTTTGCTTTAAAGGGATAATGGAAGAGGAAGAATATGAAGGGTACAATTAAGGCAACGTGCTGCTTCTGATGTGTCTGTTTCTTCATTATATGTTTTGTTAGAGGTCCCATAAATACATTTTCTCTCAGGTGTTTTCAAGGACTTTTAACATTGTTAACTATCTGGGCAAATTACCATCCTATTTAAATTAAGCATCCTTAAAGAGATTAATTCACTGTCTCCAAGCTAAATTCCATGCAACAATTATTGCCTGAGAGATTTCATGAGAGCTCCCAGGTTTGTCAGTGCTTCGTACTAATGATCTGCTTCTAGGACTCAGCATCCAACTCGTATCACATAGCCTGCTGGTTGCAGTTTGAGTTAAAAGAACAAAGATGACATTAAAGGTCATGTTTGAACTGTCACTGTGAGTATCTCTGTTCTGCAATGCATTTGTATTTAAGGCTTTGGATCCTGAGATAACACATTTGTTTAGAAAACCATTGTTTCTTCTCAGACTTCTGTATCAATGCCTCTCTCAAACTAATTTTGTGTGTGTGAGAGAGAAAGAATATAGTGAAATAGCCTTTATATTTCATTAAGTCTTTTCAATACAATGCTCTCTTTCATGTAGTTGGAGGCCTGCCTCTGAAATGAAGGTGCCATTGGACATGATCAATCATTACCCTTAGTTAAATTTATCCATAATAATCTTTCAGTTAGCAGGTGTTTTCAATATTACTGACTGTTAAAAGTCATTGGAGGGATATTATGGCAGGATGTGGTGTTAAACTAAGAATGATACAACCTGGAAAGATAAATTTCCCATGTACTTTTCCATCCAAACTAACCTCTTTAATTTCCAAGGGGCATGCCCACCCTACTAGAATCCTAATGCATGGAGGTTAAAGAACATCCTACTAAAGAATGAATGGGTCAACCAGGCAATTAAGGAAGAAATTAAAAAATACATGGAAGCAAATGAAAATGAAAACATGATAGTCCAAACCCTTTGGGATGCAGCAAAGACAGTCCTAAGAGGAAAATACATTGCAATCCAGGCCTGTCTCAAGAAACAAGACAAATCCCGAATACAAAATCTAACAACACACCTAAAGGAACTAGAAAGAACCCCCAAAGCCAGAAGTAGAAGAGAAATAATAAAGATTAGAGCATAAACAATATAAAATAAAATAAACAAACAGTAGAACAGATCAATGAATCTAAGAGCTGGTTTTTTGAAAAAATAAACAATATTGATAAATCCATAGCCAGACTTCACAAAAAGAAAAGAGAGAGGACCCAGATAGATAAAATCACGAATGAAAGAGGACAGATAACAACCAACACCACAGAAATACAAACAATTATCAGAGAATACTATGAAAAATTATATGCCAACAAACTGGGCAATCTGAGAGAAATGGACAAATTCCTAGACACCCACACACTACCAAAACTCAAACGGGAAGAAATAGAAAATTTGAACAGACTCATAACCAGTGAAGAAATTGAATCAGTTATCAAAAATCTTCCCATAAATAAGAGTCCTGGGCCAGATACTTCCCAGGAGAATTCTACCAGACATTTAAAGCAGAGCTAATACCTATCCTTCTCAAGCTGTTCCAAAAAATAGAAACGGAAGGAAAGCTTCCAGACTCATTCTATGAAGCCAGCATTACCTTGATT
Source organism: Felis catus (assembly GCF_018350175.1). NCBI lineage: Eukaryota > Metazoa > Chordata > Mammalia > Carnivora > Felidae > Felis > Felis catus. The sequence goes on along the minus strand of NC_058380.1, from coordinate 62,718,384 downwards.
CCCAAACCAGACAGAGACCCCACAAAAAAGGAGAAATACAGACCCCACAAAAAAGGAGAAATATCCCTGATGAATATGGATGCAAAAATTCTTAGTAAGATACTAGCAAATCGAATTCAACAGTGTATCAAAAGAATTATTCACCATGATCAAGCGGGATTCATTCCTGGGCTGCAGGACTGGTTCAATATTTGCAAATCAATCAACATGATACATCAGATTAATAGAAGAAAGGATAAGAATCACATGATCCTGTCAATAGATGCAGAAAAAGCGTTTGACAAAATACAGCATTCTTTCTTAATAAAAACCCTCAAGTCGGGATAGAAGGAACATACCTAAACATCATAAAAGCCATATATGAAAAGCCCACAGCTAATATTATCCTCAAGGGGGAAAAACTGAGAGCTTTCTCCCTGAGATCAGGAATATGACAGGGATGTCCACTCTCACCACTGTTATTTAACATAGTGTTGGAAGTCCTGCCTCAGCAATCAGAAACAAGATGAAATAAAAGGCATCTAAATTGGCCAAGAAGTCAAACTTTCACTTTTTGCAAATGACATGATACTCTACATGGAAAACCTGAAAGACTCCACCAAAAAGCTGCTAGAACTGATAAATGAATTTAGCAAAGTCACAGGATACAGAAAATCAATGTACAGAAATCAGTTGCACTTCTATACACTAGAACAGAAAGAGAAATCAAGAAATCAATCCCATTTACAATTGCACCAAGAACCATAAAATACCTAGAACAAACCTAACCAAAAATGTAAAAGATCTATATGCTGAAAACTATAGAAAACTTATAATAGAAATTGAAGAAGACACAAAGAAATGGAAAAACATTCCATGCTCATGGACTGGAAGAACAAATAATGTTAAAATGTCAATACTACCCAAAGTAATCTACACATCCAATGCAGTGAGATTTTTTAAGTGACGTATTTGCCAAAACTCAGGTAAGTCAATTTCTTTTGCCCACTTTTTACTTGCTGGAGAATAGATTATATACAATGGAATACTACTTGGCAATGAGAAAGAATGAAATCTGGCCATTTGCAGCAAGCAACGTGGATGGAACTGGAAGGTATTAAGCTAAGTGAAATAAGTCAGGCAGAGAAAGACAGATACCATATGTTTCCACTCATATGTGGATCCTGAGAAACTTAACAGAAGACCATGGAGGAGGGGAAGGGGGGAAAAAAGAAAAAAAGTTACAGAGAGGGAGGGAGGCAAACCATAAGAGACTCTTTTTTTTTTTTTAATTTTTTTTCAACGTTTTTATTTATTTTTGGGACAGAGAGAGACAGAGCATGAACGGGGGAGGGGCAGAGAGAGAGGGAGACACAGAATCGGAAACAGGCTCCAGGCTCCGAGCCATCAGCCCAGAGCCTGACGCGGGGCTTGAACTCACGGACCGCGAGATCGTGACCTGGCTGAAGTCGGACGCTTAACCGACTGCGCCACCCAGGCGCCCCAATAAGAGACTCTTAAATACTGAGAACAAACTGAGGGTTGACGCGGAGTGGGGGAAAGGGGAAAGTGGATGATGGGCACTGAGGAAGGCACCTGTTGGGATGAGCACTGGGTGTTTTATGGAAACCAATTTGACAATAAAGTATATTTAATATAAAAAAAAAAGATTATAGGTTAGCAGTGGGTTATACTGTCTCCATCCTGGCTTCTAACAGACAGCTCCACTATTCTGAGACGAGGGGTTCTCCTTGCCCGGATCTCTGACATACTAAACCAATCCAATGAATAAAAACCATTTCCCCCAGCATGAGCTCCAACAAGCATCTATCTTCAAGTCTCCTCCTTTAACCATAATGTTTTATCTATTGGAATCTACACATCATCACCAACAACTACTACTGCTACTACCACGTCTTGAATGCTAACCATGCGCCAACGCTGTATAAGATACTTTATGTATCAAATCTATAAAATAATTCTGTAAGCTAAATATTAGTTTCTCCATGTTACAGATGAGGAAACAAGCTCCAGAAGAGTAAGTCACATTGCCAAAGCCTCTCGGGTATCAAGTGGAAGAGGTAAGATTCTAACCCTGCCCCCTCTGTTCATTCATTCCTCTATACCAAGCCATGTCCCTGCCAGCACCTACTCCCTTCTTCAAATTCTGGTATTTTCTACTAACCTTTTGTGCTAATGAATATAGAAGGATAGAGAGGTGTAATTTTGTCCTTTTGTCATCTTAAAAAATCATTGATTCTGAAGAAAAGAAGATCAGACCTTAGGTCCTGAAGACAGGACAAATGGTTGGTAGGAAAAATCAGTATTTTTCTATCCTTCTTTTTTTTTTTTTCAAATGGGTCTGTTCCATAAGGTAAAGTATGGGTGTGCCAGAAGGGAAGATGAGGAGGTACTTCTTAATCCACCTTCTGCCAATAAACTTACTTTCTTAAATCTTCTTAGATAGAATAATATAGTTTCAAGATTTTCTTTGCACCTCATAGACATTTCCAACCAAAGTTAGGAAAGGCTATGTCAGAGACAGCTAACCTCACACTATTTTAAACATTGCAATTTTCTATCATTAGGCCCAATTAGAGAGTCTATGAGAGCCAGTGAAATGTGTGGTGCACAGTGACCTTCCCACTCCTCTCCTACACCTGAGCCCATTCCAGCATGATAGAAACACGAACCTGGGAACTCACACAGGTTAAATGGGGAAAATTGGCTAAATTGTGGCACGCAGCCACAATTTTTAAAATACCCATGCATTAATTTGAGGTTAATTAGGAAAATGAGTTTTGTCATAAGGCCAAACACCTCCTCTAACCTGAAGGAATGATTATTCAAAGCATGTCATTCAAGGTGACAGAGAAGACCTAGTGTCACTCAGTTCCTTTCTGGTTGCTGATTGTAATTATCTTTACATGAGCTTTTTATAATTTTCTACTTGAATCAAGAGAATTTAAAGAAAAACAGAATAACTAGTATCCATGTTCAGCATTCCTTTTCATATGTGAATCTGTTCCCTAAATATTTTTCCTAGAGAAAATATTAATTAAACTAAAAAGAATGCTGGGAGAGCAGGATATGATCTGGGTTATAAATTAACAACTCATACTATTAAATGATGAGGATAATTTATTAATGAACTAAATGCAATGGACAAAAAAAATGCATTTTACTTCTTCCAGGTCATTTGGTGAAATATTAGAGATTAATTAAGTGTAGCCTAAGAAAGAACATTCTCTAAAAAATTTTTGACTTGATTGTTCAATAACTGAAGCACACTAGTTTCCAGTCATCATAAATCTGTCCTTTATGCTCTTGCTATTAACAATTTAGTACTTGTAACTACAAGTTACTAAAAATATTGAAGGAATTAGCACAGGGTTACAACAGGCGCTGAGAGCTGAAATCCTACGCCCAGAAACTGCTGTTGATTTTGAAACCACCCATCATGGCTGAGTCAGTTGTTCATGTGTATCTCTGCTGGGGCGCAATGATCATTTTGTGCCAAATTTGGCAGGTGTTGTCCTCATATTCCAAAATAGGGAGATCAGCTCTCTAAAAATATCTTTCTTCCTTTTTCACACAGGCACCGTATTATTCTGGGAATGAACGCATTACTATCAACAATTGGGTATGTATGTATTCATTTAGCTTTTGTACCGTTCCTTGTTCCAAAAAAAGATTTGTGTTTATATTTTAGGATGGAGCATCTAACCTGATGCCTGGAACATAGTACCCAACAGATGCTGAAGGAATGAATGTTCCAGCAAAGCAACTCAAAATCTCTTTCCCAGGAATTATATTGCAAAATACTCAAAGCCCAAAGCAATTGGCTTATTTTTAAGTACCGTATATTTCTTGTAAATTTCTATTTGTTTCCATATTGCTCATCTTTATGTAGATATTTGACAGTAGTTTATAAAAGTACAGCCTTCTTTGCCATCATAGCCCCTCGGCTTCTATCCTTCCGACCTTTGCTCTGTATGTATTTCCCTAGGATTCTTCTACCTTTGTTCAAGACATTACCTTCTCCTCAGATGACCTCCTTATTACTCACAACAATCTGAATCATTTATGTCCCAGCTCAAAATTCGCCTCTTATGAGAATCTCTCCCCAGGACCCCACACCCCTCCTCACTGATCTTCACCCCTCAGCACATACACACTAGGTCTGCTCCAGTTGTCCTGATATCTCTAGGGTCCCCTTCAGTTTTCTCAAGCTATTCATGGTTAACATATATTTTATCTCTCCTTAATGATGAATGCCTTCAGGAAAGCACTTGTTCCACCTTTTGAGTACACTTCCTTCCACTGACCCACTGTTGATTTCCCTATGACACATCATGTCATAGACAGTAAGAATTCAATTCACGATTCACTGTTCACACTGTTCACACTTTGTTCTTAGCAGTTCTTTGGCCAATCCACACAGTCCTTGGATTCTCAGCACTTCGCATCTGGCACATTTTACTAAGTCATAAGCCACACTTCGGTGATATATTCTAAGTGTGGATCTTCTATAAAGCCATCCTAACAGGCCTCACAAGTAATTTTATGTCAAAGAAATGTGTATGTGGGTTACTTTCTATGTCTAGCACTTCCTTCTGCTTGTCCATTATAACAATAGACCCTTCAAGAGAAAAGGTGTCACTCCATAAAACCATCCATACTCTGGGAGAAAAAATAAACCTTTGTATTTTGTTATTGTACACGGCAGAAAATCAACCACTGTCCTCCTCCAAGTTTTCAAATGATCATGCCATAAGAACCCAGTAAGAGCTCTGTAAGTGAGAGTAGAGTGTTCAGATTTTCTTCTAGTGCATGGGAAGCCACTGGAATGCTTTAAGCAGGGTGGGACTTTCTTAAAGGTCACTCAGGCTACAGGATGGAGAACAGCTTGTAGGGGAAGAGGAGGATTGCAAAAGGAAGCCCTAGTGTTGTCCCCGTGAGGATGGCTTGGACCATGTCAATCTTTCCTAAGAGAAGATTGAAAACTGACTGTAAAAAAAAAAAAAAGGTGAATAATTACAAATAGGAAATCAAATACGTCTTTTTACAATACAGCCTTGGGGAAAAAAACAATAGAAGTTGAGTCCACAAGCACAGAAAGCTGGAGCATCCCTTCATTGCTTGTGTGTGAGAGAGCAGAGGGGTGTGCGTACAACTCTAACAGAGCAGGCATGATCATCTATCTGTGCCCTGATGTTTGTCATATGTCACTGCCTTGCTTAGGGTTCAGGAGAGTCCTCCATGTACTGGGAAAGTTGTTAAGTGCTCCTGGCTACATGCCAACATTTCTCCCAGCGCTATACAAGCTGAGAAGGCTAATTATAATCTACATAAGATATTTTCATCTCAAGAACCTGCTTACCATCCATCCTGAAACCAGAGGCACCAAGCATGTACAAGGACAAGTTCATGTGTGGCCATGAAGCTGTGCTCTCAACATTCTTCAGCCACGTAAGTTAACTAAGATTTAACCCAATATATGTGGGAAAACTATTTTTACAAACGTGAGGGGGATGCAAAATAATATTTACTGATCCCCTCTGTGCCAAGCTCCAATAGCTATTATATATTTTATATTCATTGTCTCATTTATATTTCTCCCATCAAGCCAGTAGAGTAGTTATAACTATCTCCAAGTTATAGAAAAGTAGACTGAAACCCAGAAAAGGCAGGGACATACAGCCAATGAGTGTAAGTGCTTGGATTTGTTTTCAAAGCTCACATTTTAGGGAAGCCAAGTACATAACATAGCTTTGATTTCTCTAAAGGAACAGAGACAAGTTGTTTTTAAAAGTGAACAAATGTGCCTTAAAATAAAATAGCTTTATTTTTGGTTTTGTAAAAGAAATACATCTTCGATGTAAAAAGTTTAAATAATACAGAAATTTTTGCTCCTACTTCATGGAAAGAGCTTCAGTTCAGGGGGAATCCCCAAAGCTTCGGACCCACTGGAGGTCTCACTACACTTCTGTGCCCTCTGCACCCTCAGCTGGAATCCCCATCCAGACTCATCCACACTCCCTTCCCGCTCTGGTAAATCTATAAGCATCCTAAAATTCTTATCCAAATTTCCTTCAAGGCCTTCCTTGCATCCTTCACTTTATCCCCCACCTTCCTCTAACCTTCCCCTAACCAGACAGAATCACTCCCACCTCTGCCTCCGTCACTATGCCTTTGAAAGCACTCCTACTGTGGTTTGCTGATTTTGTATCTCTCTCCTCCCCCCGAACTGGGGGCTCCAAGAGGGTAGGGGCAAATCATATTCATCTTCATGCCAAGAGCATAAATGCCATGGCACAACTGCAGTGTAACTTGGAAGCAGGGAAAAATATATCATGTCCATTGTTCCATGGAAAGAGAGCATAATGCAGCAGGGAGGAGCAGGGACTCTGGAGCCAGACTGCCTGGGTTCAAAATCTGGCTCTGCCTTTGCCAGTTACAACTTTGTACAAGTCAATTAACCTCTCCATGCATCAGTTTTCTCATCTGTAGAATGGGGATTACAATAGCACCCACCTCACAGCAAGACCATGAGGATTAAATGAGGTAGTATTTGTAAAGAACTTAGAAGAGGACCTGGAACTAAATAAACACTTGTTTTAAATATTTGTTTGAGAAATAAATATTATTCAAGACCTATACCTGTGCCACGTCATTCAAAAGAGAAGAAAATACAGCTCAAATTCAGACTCTTGAGCCTGCTTTTTTCCCCTCCAGTTGTTTTCACCAAGTCTGTGTACAGTCAGTGCACAGGGAGTAGTTAACATTGCTCCCTACGTGAAAAATGGGGATTTAGCACCTGGAATTGATTTTAGAGATGACTGAGCTTAAGCTTCTCATTTTATGGGTGAGGAAACCAAGGTGAAGTGGCTGTCCCAGGGCACAAGGCTCATCATAACGGTGCTTCCTTTGCCAACCCAGTGTTCTTTCCACATATTCTCAGATAATACCAGAAAGCCTGAGCATGGTTAAAATTATCTGGGAGAAAGAAAATGTCAGCAAAACTTGCGTGAGCACAGGGCCCATGCTGATTAAGCCGCTGTTCTTATTCCAAACACATCTCATTGTCTTCTGACCAAAGTTGGATTCTACTCCTTCCAGAGAACTACTGGGCCCTTCTCCTTGGATAAAATCACCATGAATTTGAGAAAATGCCCCTAATTGCTTACTGAGTGGCAGGAAGAATTACAGAATGTCAAATTGCCTTGGTGTCATCTGGGGAGAATTTTCTAAATTTTATGCTTCTAGTAGGAGAGTACAGATGACTGTTACTATTACAACAAATGAGAGCATATCAGGGAATAGAATGCAAAATGCACTTCGGTTTTTTTTTTAGTGTTCCAATGACATTGCAAAGAATTTCTCACTCCTAGGGGGATGCTTCAGGCTACACCTCCACCCTCTAAAGATCAAATCCACTCTCTTCCACTCTATCCTCTACTTCAGGAAGATATTTTGAGATGCAGTGAAATGGCAGAGTCAAGGATAGGAACCACTCAGTGGGTTCACATTCAAATCCTCGCACATGCCGTCTAACCCAAAAGATACAAACAAACAAAATCAAAGCCAGCATGGCCTCTCTTCAGAGACGATTCCTGCTCCTTTGCCTTCTTCCCTTTGACAAACATGATATGCGGCTGGGAAAGTGCCATTTTCATAAATGTTTCATTTCCCCCTCCCCCAGGCACAGCGTTGCTGGAGCATGAATTATGACCAGCCTGGCAGGCAAGCATCTTTCCACAAGCACATCTTTTCTCATTTGCGGTCACGGTCGTACCTCCAATGGAGTTGCCGGGGTGAAAGAGCTCAGTATTGGAAAACACTGGCAGCTTCTGCGTCTGCTGACCAATCCCTTGCCGGAGAGTTTACCAGGCAGTTAATTTATGTTCTTTTCTCAACGCCAAGATGAACAGGGGTTTTCTCTCCTTCCTGCTTGGTTGCAAACATAGGGAAGTCCTGCTGCTGCTGACCTAACCCACTTAGGATTCCGCTTTCAAGCACTATTTCCATTGTGCTATATTTGAACAATAAATTATTGTTCATCCTTTTTAAAAATGGTGAACAACTTCCGTGCTTGCTGAGTGATAATATTTATAATTGTTGCCAACCAGGAGAATCTGTTTGTGGGCGTTTCCTACTGTCACTGTAAGCACAGCACTGCAGGGGACAAGCAAGGAGAAAAGAATATGATGTAGCCCCAAACACACACCCTCTGACAGCCTCATTCATCTCTCCATGAATTCCTCTCCCTTACACATGCCTGCTTGGTAACATAAAACCATTCATGGAAGCCACTTAATTTACTGAAAGGCCCTCATAAAAATACTCAGAAAAGTAGAAGTCACTGAAGTGGAAAAATGGAGTCATCTTTAAAAGGAAGCCCTCAATGTGAGGTACAGCAAAATGCATTAACCCTAAGACTACTGTACTTTTAAAGATGCTGTTTCTTTTTGATTCCCCCAGCTTATTGATGGCCCCTCTGCCCACCCAGTTACCCAGTTCAAAACCTTTCTCTTCCTTACTTCCCTCCACTAATCACCAACACAGTCAAGTTCTATGTCTTAAATAGTTCTTAAAAGTATCTTTGCATCCCTAACCTCACCATTACATCAAATCACCATTGTTTCCCTGCAACAGTTGTTCTTGTGGTTCTCAGTATGGGGTTCCCACACCAGTAACATCACTATCACCTGAGAACTCAGAAATGCAAATTCTCAGGCTCCACCCAGACTCACTGTATCAGACACTCTGGGGTAGGCTCCCAGGAGTCTGTGTTTTAATAAGCGCTCTGGCAGGTTCTAATGCCTACTCATTTGAGGACTACCACTCCTTCCCTATTAATGACCTTCCTAAATGCAAATATGCTTACGTCAATTGTCCTGCTTACAACTTGTCAGTGGTTCCCTCTTGCCTCTAGATAAAATCCTAACTTCCGAGAATAAACATGCAAGGTCCTCTCTTATCAATAAGTTTCCTCCTTTTCTGCTGATACCCTTCCCCAAGCATCCTATTGTCTAGGTATACCAGAGAGCCACCCTGAATGTGCCTGTCCAAGTGCATGTTGCCACCCTGGCTGGGGAAGATATGAAGAGGTCAGAGAAGGTTTTACAGAGGCAGAGTTCCTCATCTGGGTCTTAAAAAAAAGGAAATGAAAGCCATTCCAAGTATGGTCATGGTGCACAGTATAGAGGCCATTGAGGCATTACTGTGCACATAGGCCTATCTATTCTTGTAGGACCCAGTAACTTCTGGGTTCTAGAATTGGAGATGTTTTTGCAGGGGCAAAAGCTCATGTCAACAGATACTCTTTGTAGTATCTATACTGTACACTTTGTAGAACATGACCTGGCACCAATGGCTCTATTCAGGCTGTGGCTGTCATCCACAACTGTTAGCGATCCACATGTGACAATAATAAAGCAAAGATACAATATATTTTAGAAGACCTCTTGGGTGACTAGGAGCCACCACAAGTTGTAGTTACTGTTCAAGAGATTTACTAAAGAGCAATCAAGGCTGAAAAAAAGGGATATAAAACACTGTTAATAGCTTGTCAATGTGAGATAGCACTGGTTGTAAGACCTTGAGTAATGAGTAAACTTTCTGCGTCTCAGTTTTCTCACTTGTAAAATGGAGGTAGTAATGGTACCTACCTTACAGAATAGGAACTGAGATTTTTAATGTGGAATACTTAGCACAGTTTGGCATACAATAGGCACTCAAAAAATGTAATCATTATTATCACCAATATTGCAATGCTTGATATTTTATGAGCCTGTCAATGCCACACAGTATGTATTTTCATAGAAAGCATATATATGGGAATAAAACATGTTCCAGAAATTCTGAAAGCATAATAAGATTCAAATTGCTTATATCAATTAAGTCTTTCACTTGTCTCTCTCCAATTCATTCTAGAGAGTAGGTCCACTGGAGGACCTCACCAGTGAAGTTAGTTACCCAAGTTCCAAATAATGTGTTCCAAGAATTTAAGATGATCATGGGCCAAGCTTCCCTAAGCTTTATACTATTTACCAAGAATTCCAGCTGTTGAGATGGAGACAGAGGTGGGAATATGATCTGATGAGATCTAACTCACAAAATGAAACTCATGCAGGGCACCTGCATGGCTCAGGTCATGATCTCACAGTTCGTGAGTTCAAGTCCCACATCGGTTGACCTCGTGACACACTGTGGGTGAGCACGAGCCCCCTAAACACAAGCTCTGCTTCAGATGAGCCCCACTTCTCTCTCTCTTCCTCTCTCCCTCCGTCCCTTTCCCTCTGCCCTTCATGGGATTCTCTCTCTCTCTCCCTGCCCCTTGCTTACACACACACACTCTCTCTCTCTCTCTCTCAAAAATAATAATAACATTCATGCATAAAGTTATCTGAATAGCTTGGTTTGCTTTTGACCAGGGACAGTATTACTCAACAGTTTTTGATGACGACTTCCATACCTGGAGGCTGAGTTGTTACTAACAAAACTGGAAGTGCTTCAACAAGAGAAAAAGATATTGTTCTCACATCAAATGCCTGGCGCAAGTGCCTTGTTTGAAAAGGTATTTATGATATAATCAAAATCAAAGAACATCACCTCATGTTGTTCTAACAGCATATCTTAGGAAAAGACATGAGAAGCAATTACTTACAGTGGGGATTCTTAGTTTCTCCCAGGCTTCCTAAATATACTCTATTCATTTTAGAATGTGAGTTTCCAATTTTGGGATCTATGATTTTGTGATTGAGAGACCTGGGTAATGAAAAGTGAACTGAAGCCACTAATTCCAATAGATGGGACTATCAACAAGAGAACTCATGACTGTATTTAGTCAGAGTTATAAGAGCGATAATGAAAGTAATGACCTAGAAGCAATTTTGTCCCCTTCATCTCAGTAACTGCTTAGGGGTCTTTGCATGAATAGCAAATGTTTATTATGAGATTCCATCTAGCCCTAATTGGTTCAAATAATACATTTGGCTTCTCAGTAGGATTTGGAGTGCCATAAACAAAGTTACCAAGTTACAGGCTCAAGGATCCTGGCTTTAAATGAAGGGGTTGCTGGGGCGCCTGGGTGGCGCAGTCGGTTAAGCGTCCGACTTCAGCCAGGTCACCATCTCGCGGTCCGTGAGTTCGAGCCCCGCATCGGGCTCTGGGCTGATGGCTCGGAGCCTGGAGCCTGTTTCCGATTCTGTGTCTCCCTCTCTCTCTGCCCCTCCCCCGTTCATGCTCTGTCTCTCTCTGTCCCAAAAATAAATAAACGTTGAAAAAAAAATAAAAATAAAAAAAAAATAAAAAAATAAATGAAGGGGCTGCTAACACACTCATGCACCTTTCCCATGTCCATGGTAACAACTAACGTTTATGGAATGCCAAATCTGTTGTCAACACCATATTAAATACTTCCATGGATCTTCTCCTTTACAGCAAACCTACATGGAGTCTACTATTAATATAAATACTTTATAAATGAAGTAAGTGATGTCTAGAGAGTTTTAACTTGCCCAAGGTACAACAGCTGGTCAGGGTGGAGCTCCAACAGTCAAATCAAGCAGTCTAACTGATGGAGCCCATGCTTTGAATCCCAGGGCTCTACTGCTACCATACTGACTCTGAAAGCCTGGATTTCTGAGCTAGTTCCTGAGATATTACAGTTCTTCTCATTGATCATCTTTTTCTCCTTTCTTTGGTTGCTAAGAAAGTCAGGACCAATTTTTAGTACTTCCTGGGGAAAGGGCACTTAGCACAGTGGCAAATGGCTTAGCTCTGATCAGTCAGATACAGGCCCATATCTCAGTTCCTCCCCTTAACTGCCATGTGAACACAGGCCAGTGATTTCACTTCCTGAAGCCCTATTTCCTTATCTAGAAAACAACATAATACCTGCTTAGGGTTATCATGAGGATGAGATCTGGTAAATTAATGCATGTCATCTTGTCAGTAGACTAGTGGTGATGTGTTTGATGAAAAGAGATCAGTGAGGATAAGCACTGTTTCAAAAACTGCTTGTCTAGTGTTGTGTGCTTATGCACACACTGGGTCACCATGTAAAATGTGTTTGTTCTTGTGAGTTGGAGCCAAAGTTTGAAGGCCACTGTTCTAACCCTCCTCCCTCCTAACATTTCCTCTGAGATCTCTGGGGTTCCTTTACGCCCTCTTTTTTCCCTCTTGCAATGAGAAGAATCCCCTTTTCTTCAGAATTTAAGCTTCCTTGCAGAGACATTAGGAATATACTCACCACAAGAAAATAAACTGTTCTTAACTGGTCCTTTCTGATTTGGGAAAAAGAAACCAAGAACTTTTTCCCTTCGAAGGAAAGCAGCAGATATTTAGTCTGATTCTCAAATGCTGCCCCACAGGCATCCCTGGACACAGAAGCCCAACACAGTCCTCTGACCAAGTGGCTTATTAATAACCCTAAGTATGTAAAAAATTTCCCGAGTGTGTCTGATGATTGGGATCAATGATCTTATCCTATTTCTTTCTGGCTTTCTTGTTTTGCTTGTTTTTTTTTTAATTTTTTTATGTTTTTTTTTATTTTATTTTGAGAGAGAGACAGAGTGTGAGCGGGTGAGGGGCAGAGGGAGAGGGAGACACAGAATCCAGAGAAGGCTTCAGGCTCCAAGTTGTCAGCACAGAGCCTGACATGGGGCTTGAACTCACGGACTGTGAGATCATGACCTGAGCCAAAGCCAGACGCCCACCCGACTGAGCCACCCAGGTGCCCCATCTGGCTTTCTTATTTTAATCTCATTCTCTCAAACCTTTCTTGCTTATTCCTTTCCCTCCTCAAATCCTTCTGTTTTTCCTTCTAGCCAAATAGCCTATTGGAATGCAAAATGCTAATTTATAATTCTTCATTAAGTATTTTTAACCACAATTACACAAAACCATCTTTTAGTTGATTTGAATCAGTACAACTCTTTAGTAATTGAATGGTCATGGAAACTGTAGTTTTGGTAAAAATTGTTTCCACTTTCAATCTGTCATCAACTTATCATCAGAGCATTAAGCTTGCACTGAATTTCCCAAATTCAAGCAGCACCTCTACAAGTGACTTACAGGCTGCCCTTTGATGTGCTAATCATGCAGGCTGATAGAATAGTCATACTTTCAGAAGGCATCTTCATGGAAGCAAACAGCTCTATTAACAACCTGAAACACTGAAAGTCATTCTGAGCCAGGAGTACCATTACGTACACAAAACAAGATGAATGGTACAGTACATGAGGCCAAGCAGAATCCCTTCCAATACCGGATGGAAAAGACACCTGATTTACCATGAATTCAAGAGACAATTGTCATCCTGTGGTATACAGCTACTATTCTTCACTGCAGACTATGAGGGAATGTTTCAGTCATGTTAGCTGGGTTTTTTACTTTTACCATAAAAATTATTATTGACAGATTCATTTGGGGTAAGAAATGGTCTTCCAGAAAAGCACGAGGGGATTCAGCAGAGCCCAGGAGCAGATGTGCATTATAAAGCAATATGAGGCATAATGAGAAAAGCACTCGTCCCTATCCCATTAATCATTGGCACTACCTGATAATCAAGAATTACTGACCTCTCCCACCCTCCAGCTAGCAGATATTTGTGTATTGTAATGCACCATGGCCCCAACACAAGCTCAATTCTATGTAATGCTGAGAATCAGCATTTCAGTAACATTAATCTGAACCCTACCTATTCCCTCTTGCATTGCTTATAACACAACTTGTGAATAATATATAGATTCCTTCCAATAGGCAAATGACTGAGTAAATGATACAATCCAATTGACGGACTACTGCGTAAAAATTTTAATTGCCAATTATGAAGATGATTTTAAAATATGGAAAATGCTTTGGAATTAAGATTTAATGATAAAAGCAAAATGCAAAACTGTCAGAATACTCAGCTTACAGACACATAATAATGCGGTTAGATGGAAAGAAAAGGCAAGTTGTTGATAGGGAGAATGATAAGCAATTTCTTTTTTTTCTTTTGAAAACACACTCTAATGTTCCTATGATATTCTAATTACAAAAGTTACTTTTTTTATTTTTAAAGATTTTATTTGTAAGCAATTTGAACACCCAGTGTGGGGCTCGAACTCACGACCCCGAGATCAAGAGTTGCATGCTCCACTGACTGAGCCAGCCAGGGGTCCCTAATAATAAAAGCTATTTTAAAATCAAAGCCCACCTCTTAGGAAAAAGTTGGTTACCCCTTACCATGCTTCCATACAATGAAAACTGCACGTGATAAATGCTTAAATGGTTTTTCTGGAGGGTTTTTTTTTTTTTTTTTTTTTTGGTTCAAAAATAGGTTGGAATCTGCCAAGGAATCAGCTCACATTATTCAATGTCAGGCACATTTACACTCATATGTATTAGTAATTCCTTTGGTTGACTTTTCCTTGCCGTTGTCATGGCAACGGTTTCCACTGCCATTAGTACCTCTAGGGCCCTGCCTTGTTCACATATTTTTAGGCCGTTTCTCTTGTAACAAAGCAATTAATACTTATGGCGTATCTGTATCGAAGCCCTGGTGACCTGTTCTGTCTCTTGGAACTGCTGAGCATTCGGTTTCCTTCCTTTTTGCTTCTGTAGGTGCTTCTGTTTCTCTTTGTGGTGCTTCTTCTTTTCGCTAACTCTTGCAAGCAAGCCTCTTGACTATTTCTAATTATATCCTATTTGGATTATTTAAAGTTTTGTTTTTTCACATGTCCTCCATGTTTCCCTATCCATTGACACTCATTCCAAAACCAACAAAATAGCACATTTTCATTCATGATCACTTTGGACTACCATCATAGAAGAGAATAAAAATGCCATGCAATAATTGAGACTTTAGAATGATTCTAGACGGAAGATCACATGGCTGTGTAGTCGGGATTGCACACCTCCAGTCACAAGGCATCCACAAAAGCACAAGGTTATCACCTTGCATTTTTCTGACAGCTGGAATGAGTCATCTCATAGTCTTCTCTAATGAAGATTAAGGATATTGGCTACCTTTTTTCATGCCAAATTAATTTTCTCTATGCAATGACCAATGTGGTGAGGTTGCTATAAGATGGACTGATTCTTACATTGCTACACAGAGAATAAATGTGGGCACTGTTTGTTAACCAATAACTACTGTCAAATGCCTTTGGCCCTGTAATTCTTGTAGAAATCTCTTCTAAGAAAATTATCTAAAGTGTAGGGAAAAAATAGGTATTTGTTTATTAAAATTGTTTATAATAGCAAAAACACTGGGAGCCATCTAAATGTTTAACAGTAGGAAAAAAACATGGCATATGCACAAGGTAAAATATTTACAGATGATGCATCTATAAAGGCATTGCAAGTGCACGTGGTGTGATACTTTAAATCGTTAATGTGAAAAATCAGGAGGTGAATATGCAAGTATAACTTTGTAAAAAGAATAAACTAAACCACAAACCCCATGAGAACAGGAACCATGTTTATCTTATTTATCTTGTATCTATACAACCTACCATAATATCTGTAAATATTTGTTGTATAAGTGGGTGAATGGATAAACAGATGAATATGTGTACCAAAAGAATGGAAGATAATACACCAGATTTCTAAGAATGACTGTCTTTGGGAGATAACTTTTTGTGCTTTCTAAGTTGTTCCTTACTTAATTGTGTTTTCCATCCTATTAACTTTTAAAAACTTTTTGGAGGAGTTGGATTAATCTTCTCAGCTTTATGCCTTGCATACGGAGACAATACAGAACAAATCTATACCCTTTCTACGTAGAACCCTCCAAATAGTGAGAGTCAGTTCGAACAATTTCAAACAAGTTCTGTATGACATGAATTCCCAACCCCACGTAGGGCTTTATCTACTTCATTCTATAAGATTAAATGTTTTTCAAGTAGGTAGAATAGCTATGTAAACTCTAGAACTCTGTACACATATGAGAATTCTGTACACTAAAATTACCTTTATTGTTTTATAAATTCTCTTCAGATCATTTCCATCATCAAAAATCTTCTTGCCTAATGAATAAAATTCAACCCCTTAGTCTAGCATTCAAGGCCTTCCAAAATCCAGTTCCAAAGTATATCTCCACTTTTATGTTCCATCCCAATGTTACCCAAACTCTGTGCACCAGCCTTGCCAGAGTATTTGCTATTTGTTGTGTATGCAATACAATGTCTTGCCTTCCTACCAGTGCTGACACTGTGCTCTTAGCTTGAACTGCTCTTTTTTTTTCCCCCTTTCCTCTTGACAAAATCTTTCAACACCAATTCAAACACCACCTTTTCTGGCCATGAAGATATAATCAATGATGACAATCAGTCTACAGAATGATTACGGCTAAAACCTTTTTACATTTTCAAATACTCAGGGGTTTGATTTCTGCTATCAAATCAATCAAAAATTAAAGTGTCTAATATTCATTGGCATTCTAGTTAGGATCTACTATGAGCAAATCTCATTAATGAGAACAGCCATTTTACCTGGGAAAGTTACACTCAACTTCATCCTGACAGGAGAGTAAGAGTGTGTATGTGTGTTACATAGGGGTTTAGACTCAGGATAAATGTAACCAGCACTCTACAGAGTGTGTGTGTGTGTGTGTGTGTGTGTGTGTGTGTGTGTGTGTGTGTTGGGAGTGAAGGAGAGTAGCACATACTGACTAGACAGAATTTCTGGGATTGTGGAACCCTTTTATAACATTCTGAAGAGTTACAAAATTTAAGTCTGGATCACTGATGGTGAGGGAAGGAAAGAACAACAATTTTCCAGCCTGGTGGATAGGCCAAAAAATAGCATGTGGGGGGGGGGGGTGTGGGGAAGAACTTCAAAGGACATTTATTTCCACCTTTTAAGGCATACTTGAAAAATTCACCAAAAGATGACATTTTAAAATGTTTCTCTTTTATAATGATTGCCCAAACTAGCCTTCACCCTGCCAATGAGAGCAAATAGGAGATAAAACCACCAACCCAGAAAAACACCAGCTGTCAGAAGAGACTGGCACATGGCAACTTCACTTAATACAGGCACAGAAATGCCTTCACTGGAGTGCCATGCTCTCTTCTCTCGCTCCTCCTGTGGGGGACACTTCAACACAGCCAAACCATTTTCTCTCGCTTTGCAGTTATCTGTCTGTAGTCTTTTAGAATATTTATTTAATTTCCATTTTTTATAAGTGTTCAAATTTACTTCCTCATCAATAAAAACCATATATAACACCCCCTTCAATTTGTATGAAAATTCATTCAACCAGCTCTTTCCCAATAAAAATTAAGTGCACTTTTCCTCACTTTGTATTTCACTAATTCCCTCAGTAAGTTCTA
Organism: Felis catus; assembly: GCF_018350175.1. Taxonomy (NCBI): domain Eukaryota; kingdom Metazoa; phylum Chordata; class Mammalia; order Carnivora; family Felidae; genus Felis; species Felis catus. The sequence continues at coordinate 62,701,075 of NC_058380.1, read as the reverse complement.
ACAAAATTACACCTATATTTCATCTCCCAATGCCTTTTTTCCACTAATTCATTGGAGGATTGCTAGTTCAAACTATTTCAAGGGCCCAGATGATTGATTGATGCTGACTGGTGTTACTCCATCTCTCCAGAAGATTGAACAAAGAGAAATGGAATTAAATCACATCTGAAAGGAAATTCTGAGACAGAAGGAAAAAGCTTCTTAAGTGTATAAATCAAATGTTACAAGAGTTTCTATGAAGGCTATAGAACACCAATCATCAATATTCTTTTAAAAAAGAGTTAAGTGTATTTTTAAAGCCCAACCTCCTTGGAAGAAGTGATCCTGAATGAAAGACTTCTTGATGCCTTATCCTTCACAAAAATTCTATGATTAACAAATACTGTAGTACAGCAGCAGACGATATTTGCCTGCCCAATATCCACGCTTCCCTCTTCCTGACCAACAGACTCCTCTTATGCTTCTAGAGATGGCCATGTAACCTGGCTAATGAAATGTATGCTGAAGTGATTGGGAAAGAACTTCTAAGGAAGATTTATAGAAAGGAACCAGACTCAGCAGTCATCCTCCTTTTACCCTTTGCCCTTTGCTCTTTACCCTTTCCCATTCTTCTGACTCTAGAGATGTAGCCACCATCTTGGAAATGTGATAAAAAGGAAGTCACTCGCTAAACACAGCAAAGGAGGAAGACATAGGTACCTTGCACTACTACCCCATCCAAAGACAGCTCCTTCTAGACTTACTGTTACAGGACAAAAGTAAAGCCCTTCTTTGGTTAAACCACTGTAATAGGGTTTCCTATTATCTACAGCCAAACCCAAAGCTAACTGATACAATTACATTCCTCTTTTTTTTTTTTAATGATTATTCGTTTTTTGAGAGCAAGACAGAGCAGGAGTAGGGGAGGGGCAGAGAGAAAGGGAGACACAAAATCTGAAGCAGGCTCCAGGCTCTGAGCTGTCAGCACAGAGCCTGACACAGGGCTTGACTCATGAACCACTAAATCATGACCTGAGCCAAAGTCCAACACTTAACCGACAGAACCACCCAGGCGCCCCAACATTCCCTTTCTTAAAACTGCCTACCCTTGGCTTCTGCAACACTACATTTTCCTGGTTTTATTCCTCTCTCACTATCCATTCCTCCTTTTCCTCTTTGCTGCATCTTCTCTTTTCAGCCCCCTCAGACCACTCCAGGGATCAGTTTGGGCTCTTTGGTAGGCAAAATAACGGTCTCCAAAGTTGCTCACATCCTAATCCTCAGATTATGTGAATATTCTACTTTACATGGCAAAAGGGTCTTTGCAGGTATAATTAAGGATCCTGACATGAGGAAATTATCCCAGATTATCCAGTTGGGCCCAATGAAATCACAAGGATCTTTATAAGGGAAAGAGGGAGGCGGGAAAATCAGAGTCAGAAAATGCTATGAGAATGGAAACAGGGATTGAGTGATACACTATAAACACTGAAGATGGAGCCACAAACCAATGAACACAGGTAGCCTCTAGAAGGTAGAGAAGGTGAAAAAACAGATCCTGCCCTGGAGTCTCCAAAGAGAATTCAGTCCTGCCAACACCTTGATTTCAGCCCAGTGAGACCCATGTTGGACTTCTGACCTCTAGAACTGTAAAATAATAAATTTGTGGGGTGCGTGAGTGGCTCAGTCAATTAAGCATCCAACTCTTGATTTCAGCTCAGGTCATGGTCTCACACTTGTGATATCGAGCCCTGTGTCAGGTTCTGCACTGGGCATGGAGCCTGCCTGAGACTCTCTCTGTCTCCCTCTACCCCTTCCCCACTTGCAAACATGTACTCTCTTTCAAAAAAAAAAAGAAAAAATATTTTTTAAAAAAAAATTTTTAATAGAATAATAAATCTGTGTTGTTGCTTTAAGCTACTACTTTTGTAGTAATTTGTTATAGCCTCAACTGGGCACTAATACAGACCCCATTCCTTTCTCTATTGATAATGTTCTTCTTAAGAGACCTCAAGGCAATCCTGTGGTTTTAAAAAAACATCTATATTCCACAATTTCCAACTCCTTCTCAGCAAATCTCACCTCACCCCAGGATTTCAGATTTGTATATTCAAATTAATACTTGTGGGGAACAAAAACAAATAGTAGTCCTTTACAAATGCAGACTTATCTAAGCCTAATTTTGTCTGAATGTGTTACTTTTTGAATTAGTCTTTCTGTGCTCCCACACGTGATGATGAGGCAGCATCTGACAAGAGTGCAGATGTAGTGACAGAGTAGGCTACCCTCTACTTCATTCATTCATCCCTTCATCCAAATATGGTTACTGACCCAACCTAGAATGTGCCAGTTGCCATGCCAGTCCCACAGGTGGAAGGCATGTTCTTTCTTGTGCATCTAATAGATATCCCAAACTCCATACAGCTATTCAGCTATTTCGGAATACACCTCTCCCCTCAGCTTCCCCCCATCCCCATCAAAACACACTCTGCTCCTTTCCCAAACTTCCTCATCTCAGTAAAATGCACCTTCATTCACCCAGTTGCTCATGCCAAAAACCTAAGAGCTTACCTTGCACCTATTCCTCTTCCCTCACTCCACACATCCAACCTATAAGCAAATCCTGTCAGCTCTACCTTCAAAACACACCCAAATGCATTGACATCTCCCCTCTCTAGACTGTTTGCCTTGCAACCCAAGCCACTGCCCTCCTTCATGTGGAATACTGCAACCACCTCCAACAATCTAGTCCCCACACAGCAGCCAGAAGTACATTTTTTAAATGTAAATTAAACCACATCATCCCCCTATTTAAAACCCATCAATGATACCTTGTTGCTCTTAGAATAAAAGTCAACCTGGCTTTCAAAGACTTTCTTCCTGCTTCCTAACTCTTGACCTTGTCCCATACCTGGCTTGAATGAGTAAAGGAGGACAGTAGCATCACTGTATCCTCAGATGTTGCCCCACCACACATGAGAGGCATATACAAGGTACAAAGTAAATTAACTGGTAGCAAATTCAGATAAATATAGACTCAGTTAAGCCCACATTCTGTAAGAGGGCTGCTTATATGACTAGTGTTCACTCTCGTCGGTCCAATAGTCAGGTGGGGTCCACCCGAACTAATGTCAATGTAGAATAACACCCTAAGGATTCTCTGCTTTGAAACACTATGAAGAGGGGTATCTGGGTGGCTCAGTCGGTGGAGCCACTGACTTTGGCTCAGGTCATGATCTCATGGTTCAAGAGTTCGAACCCCACATCGGGCTCTGTGCTGACTGCTCAGAGCCTGGAGCCTGCTTCAGATTGTGTGTGTGTGTCTCTCTCAAAAGTAAATAAACATCAAAAAAATATGTATTTAAAAAAACTCTATGAAGAATATAAAAGGATTGATGGGGGATTCCTAAACCCTTATTTTATAATGGGAACAAAACACAGTTCACTAAGTACACTAACACACTAAAAGCCATAAAAAATGCCGAGGGGATTCTGATATGTCTCATTTCACTAAGGAACTAATAATAATATAATTGCATTAGTATTTGTACAGCTAACGTTTGTAGAGAATTTACTTGGATCCAGAAACTTTGCTAAGAGCTCTCCATGAGGTGTGCTATAATTATTCTTATTTCACAGATAACATGACTGAGTTTGAGAAACACAAGGTCACATAGTTATTTCATGGCAGATTCAGACTATCAACCTGGTGACCCAACTCCTGAGCCCACACACTTAACCATAGCCCTAGCCTCAATTAACCAGCAGGGTCAGAGAGACTAGTCAGACTTTCTAAGATGGTTCTCTCTGGGTCTTTTTCTGATTAGCTCAGCATATGTGCCTCCCATCCCACTTAGTCCTCTGCTGGGATGCCTGGAGGTCTTATGTTTGTTTCAGGACTCTTGTTATAAAGTCTTGAATCTCTGCTTAAGTACTTATTCAAAGAAGTGATTTAATCATTTCCTAATCCCTACCCATCTGGATTTGCTTCCCTCCCACAGATTCTGGGTAATGTTATAATGTCTGCTTGGTGCTAGAGCTCCCGGCTCTCCAACTTGAGTGCTCTACAGCTGGCTCTCTTGGCCCCAGTGTTCCCTGCTGCATAGCTGAGCACTGGCAGCAGGATTAGTATATCTCAAAGTTCCTTTGACGTGGAGTATGTATCTGCTTGAAGTAGAAAGTTAAAATGACTTCCTCATCAGACAGAAACCTGGAGGGAACGACATTCCTTATGAAATACCGTTTGACAACTCCACATTAAATGTTTAATTATTTCATGCCCAATTTTATATAGGTTATTCTAAAATACTCTAGCAGGGAGCAGGACTTTTTAATCACATTTTGGTAGATTCTAAATTGAAAACTCATTAATAAACAAAACCTCCAAGGACTTTGATTTCTACAGCATTTCCACCCTGCAGCGCACAACAAGAGTGTCAGGTGGACCTTTTCTCCAAATGATACTCCCTTGGCACTTGGGACATATGGTAATGTGTCTGTCTTTCTATAATTCTTTTTTGCGTTGGCATTTGGTCATTTGCCACAAAAGAAGTGAAGATGACTGGGATAAAAGACAGAAGTGTGTAGTTCTGTTACCTATTTTTCCCACACACAAAAAAAATTAAGACACATGCTCTCTATATCATGTGTCTTTGCTTTGGGTTCATAGCATGAGGATATTTAGAAGAGCCTGGGGATATTCTGGCCAAACCGAAAAGGAAAAGGCACCAGTATAGTTATCAGTCATGTTTTCAAGCAGGTATCAGCACATTTTTAAATGCTGAATAATATAAGGAGTATGTTGAAAAGCTGAAATAAATGCATCTATGTTGTAACCAGTAACATCTCCTGCCTCACTAAATGCAATAGGTAAACTTCCAAATGGGAGTCATGTAGCTTTAAGAAAATGAAGGCCCTAAACATAGTAGAAACATAGCCAATTACAGTCGCCAAAAATAATTCATGTCTATGTTGCTCAGTGCACGAGACTGCTTACACCCAAAAAGAGATAGGGCTTTGCGGCATGGTAGTTCCTCACAGCTGTCAGAAGCCAGTTTTCTTATCAGTCCAGCAGGAGTGTAATTAAAGACAATAGCCAGAGCAGCTGTATTGAAAAAACAATTCATTTGTCTTCCCCTTCCCCCACCCCTTCTGCTCACATAGCTAATCTGAACATAACATCAGCTCCATCGTCAAGGCTTCTTCAAAAGGCAGAATAATAGGAAACATCTATCTGTTTCCCACTGTGGATTGTGAAGATTGAAGAAATACTTGCTCTTATCTTGCTATTACATTATATTAAATGCAAGTAATTTAAGTCTGGAAATTCAAAAGCTCCTAAGATACGGCAAGTTTTTGGAGAATGAGAAAAATTATTCGCAGGAATAGAGAGAATCTGGGGAAATAACCTAAACTCACTGGCGTCCTGGAAAGTGTTTAACAATAGGCTGATTAGGAGGAAAGCCCCAGCCTGGGTGTTCAGTGGTTAAGCTTCCGACTTTGGCTCAGGTCATGATCTTGCGGTTTGTGGGTTTGAGCCCACATTGGGCTCTGTGCTGACAGAGCCTGGAACCTGCTTCGGATTCTGTGTCTCCCCCTCTCTCTCTGCCCCACCCCACTCGCACTCTGTCTCTCTCTCTCTCTCAAAAATAAATGTTGTTTAAAAATTAAAAAAAAAAAAAAGAAGAAAGTCCCAACTTGTAACATTTCCAATCTCTGTAAATACCCTCACTGTGGATGAGGTCAGGCTACTAAGGTGACACCACTGAACACAGAATTGGAAGGAGATGCACAGGAGGATGCCAACACACAGTATTTATCCCGCATACACAAGAACATAGTAAAATAATACGGACATAATCTCAAGAATGTAGATTTAAAAAAACTAGGAAGTGGCAAATTTTGAATATTTGTTACCTTTGTTTTTCATGTAATTTACTGAAATTTTACATAATTTTATTTTTTAACGTTTATTTATTTATTTTGAGACAGAGAGAGAGAGAGAGAAGAGAATCCCAAGCAGGCTCTATGCTCAGCATGGAAACTGATGCGGAGCTCGACCCCATGATTGAGAGATCATGAGCTGAGCCTATACAAAGAGTTGGATGCTTAACCAACTGAGCCACCCAGGCACCCCTAATTTAATTATTAATAATGACTATGTTTATTGCCTTGTAGAATTCCTGAAAACAATTGCCTTTTACAAGCCAGTACAAACTGACCCCAGTCCACCACTATCTATACTATATACTGCAGCTACCATGTTATAAGAAGTCATAAATAGTCCTCAAGTTGTAACAGGGGAAGAGAATACAAAATAACAACATTCTTTTTTTTCACCAATGGAATTTGGTCACTTCTTTCATCATTTTCCTAAGACCTATCTTTCTAGAATAATATCCCTGAAGCCAGAAGAAAGAAAAATCTAGGAACATGTGTATGTGTTGTTACTAAAGCAATGAAAACACAGGTACTTTTCATAATCATGATTGCTAACAATGCATTTTGTAACCCTTTCTTCATCACATGTACATAACTAAATGCTAGTAGGAAATTTTGGCTGAGGCACCAAGACATACAAGCCATACTCCAAGGAAGAGCAATGCTTTGCTGAGAACCTGCAAAAGAGGTGATTAAAAAACAGTTACATAGAATTCTACTTCTTGGAAGATGGAGCTGACATATTTTCCCCTGTCTCTCCCACTAAGTACAACTAAAAACCCTGGACATTATACATTAAACAAATAAAAGACTCTGAAAGGCAGGGAGATGAGACAGACTAGCCAGAGAATAACACGCTGGTGAGTTTCCTGGCTTATATTTCTTGCCTCATAAATCCCAGAGTAGATCTGAAGAAGCCAACAACCAAGAAACACCAATGGAGGTGATGAAAAAGCCCCCCAAAAGTCTGCATTCTCTAGCCAAAGGACGTTGTGAAGATGGAACCATTCTGTATCTTGACTAGACTGAAACCAGTGTCCTGGCTGTGATACTGAACTTTAGTTTTGCAAGATGTTACCACTGAGGGAAACTGAGTAAAGGGTACACAAGATCTGTCTGAATTATTTCTTACAACTGCATGTGAATTTATAACTATGTCAAAATCAAAAATGTAATTAAAAAAGAAAACCAGTTACATGTCTCCTACTCCCTCAGCTATATCAGGATATAAAAGGGTCAGAAGTCAGAGATTAGGATGTTGGAGAAAGTTAACAGTGTACCAAGAGACCCAACCTCCCTCCCAAGGTAGTGAACTAAGGGGCTGTTTCCCCATCCCTGCAAATAATAGAAGATGACCTGCAAATCAAATTAAGAAGACCGCTTAGAGACTTTGATATATGGCCCCTAAAGATGAGGCCCCTACAGACTGACTCCCACCTGAAAAATCTAAAAGGCAAGAAACCAGTTAGCTAGAGGCTTTAACAGAAAAGCAAATAAGATGCAGCTTCTTGGGGCAGCCTGCATTCCTGGAGCTTGTGGAACAAAAGATATGTGAGTATTTGCTGTAGACCAGGTGGAGACCATGCGCAAGAGAGCTAGCATGGGTCTTCTTAGATCTTGTCCAAAAGAGTCCCTGGAGGGACAGAAAGAGCTCAGTGGGAAGAAACTAGGATACTGCTGAGTTCCTATGGGATGAGGAAGCTTTCCTAGACCTCCATTCAGAGGAGAAATGTCCACGTCAATGGAATGGTGCCTTTTCTCTTCTGAGGGATCAATTACCAAGGTCAGCCACATGGGGGAAGAGGAGCAGAAACCCTCTGTGGGTAAAGAACACATAGCAGCAAATGCAGTATTAATGTTCACATGTGGAACTTTCTTGTGTTGCCTCAAGATGGCAAGCAATCATTATTGGTTCTCAAACTGAGCAATCCTGAGGGACTTTGGAAAACAGTGGCTTGTAGATCATTTCATTTTTAATCATCACCTAAATAGGTCAGGGTCTTCACTGCTGACATGCACTTTGAATGTTTTTTTTTTAACATTTATTCATTTTTTAATAGAGAGAGACAGAGCATGAGTGGGATAGAGGCAGAGAGAGAGAGGGAGACAAGAATCCGAAGCAAGCTCCAGGCTCCGAACTGACAGCACAGAGCCCAACATGGGGCTTGAACTCAAGGACCATGAGATCATGACCTGAGCTGAAGTCAGATGCTTAACCGACTGAGCCACCCAGGCACCCCTGAATGGTTTTTTAATTAACATAATTACAACATAAACAGCAGGAGTAAATTCATTACAATTAAGGAATTCAATGGAATCATTTTTTCCCTTAAATATATCCTCTGATATTATAGTCTTCTATGAAAAGACACACTTTTTTGGGCTCCTTTCTAACCTCCCCTGCCCATTTTACACCCCTGCTCTGAACCCCACCCTCACCCCATTCTCTTCTCCAAGGAGGGAAAATCCTAATTATAAATCATATTCCAGGGCACAGATCATACAACATAAGCTAGTGGGTGGAGCCACCATGCAGAAAAGGTCAGCATATAATGGTGCTTTTTTCTTTCTCTTGATTGTTTACTGCTGACGTGAGAGTTGATCCATGTCCTGGATATGTGCTGTCTTAGGACAATAAAATTATTCTCAAGGGATGTTAAGAAGAACAAAAGGAGGTTACAAGAAATTACTAGAGTATATAAGATTTTGTTTCTGGTGTTTTTTATTTAAGTTTTTATTTATTTATTTTGAGAGAGACAGAGACAGTGCAAGTGGGGGAGGGACAGAGAGAGAGGAAGAGAGAGAGAGAATCCCAAGCAGGCTTCTTCTCAATGCCACGCAGAGCCCAACATGGAGCTCAACCTCACCCACTGCAAGACCATGACCTGAGCTGAAACCAGGAGTGGATGTTTAATCGGCTGAGCTACCTAGGAGCACGCCCCCCCACCTACGATTCTTTTTTTTTTAAAGCATCTTAACATACTTATTTTGCACCCAATAACTGTATCATTCAAAATTCTTGAAATTCTAATTCTGTTACTTGTGTCTAGTGAGTCTAACTCAAGGGGGATCACTTTTTTTTATGTGCTCTGTACTTTAAGAGCTCATGTTTAGTAGAGCTATGGGCATCCTTTGGGGCTGAGTTGAGGATGTGCGTTTGCTTCTTTCAGACACCCTGGGGCTCTTTCCAAATTAGGACTTTCATATTAACTTCTTGGCTTGAGGATTACTTTGATATGAATTCAAATGCCCAATGTGAGTAAAAGAAGCACTGTGATTACACATTCTCAGAGAATACCTTTTTCCTGCCCAGAGCTCAGACTGAGACACACAAATTACAACTTCATCTCCCTCTGTATGTGGGTTGATTTTTTTCTAGTTTGCCCTTTCCTGGCCATTCGGCCTTTGAGAACCACGGCCTTAGACTGGGGCTCCATTCTATGGGTCCCACATCTTCAGCACAAGCTCTCATCCCCATCCCCAGAGCCACTCAAACCTAAGCTCCCTGACTACCAGCAAACCCACTCAGGGTAACTCACACTTCAGCATCCACTTGTTCCTGTCTTTAGTTTTTGTTTTCCTCCTGAACTATTTCTCTTTCTCTTGCACTCTGTTATCCTTCAAAGAGATATCTGTTAGATTTCACCTAGTTTCCCAGACATTCTGCGGCAGGAAAGTTTTCAGGTTATCTAATCTCTAAATTGCCAAAAGAGAAATGCAGTATGTAGAGAATTGATTCAATTTGGTATATATTATACAGTCCACCAGATTAATGCTTCCCAGACTTTCATTTACATAAAATCAGCTAAGGATCTTGATAAAAGGCATATTCTGCTTCTAGCTCTTGGATAGGGTTGAAGGGTATGCCTTTCTAACAAGCTCCCAGGTGAGGCCAATACTGTTAAGACACTGAATGGCAAGTTTCTAGATGACCGTATTTTTTTTAGGTAGTAGTTATCTACAGATACTCAAGTTACAATCTTTTCTGAATTTGTTTCAATAATCTGACAAACAATGATGCTATTTTCATTTTTAAGAAAACATATTCAGTTTGTAATCACTTTATGATTTAGAAAATCATAATCCTACTAGATCTGCCTTATTCCTTCTGTGTTTATTTTGTCTATGGCTATGCTGTCATATAGAAGAATGTGATGAAGAATATGACTTCCCTAGAGGGAGAAAACTTTACCTTATTGTATCACTAATGAGATCTTACATACAGAAAGCAATTAAAAATATTTCTAGAGAACAAACGACTCTGGTCCTATTTTCAATCTCTATCTTGAAAACTATATAACAAGGGCATTCCCATCATTTACTCATTTAATGAACATTAATTAATATGCCAGTCTTTACCCATAAGGAGCTTTAGAGTTATATCCACCTCTACTGGTTGAGTCAAATAGTCAACATCTCAGTCATAATAATAATAATAATAATAATAATAATAATAATAGCTAACACTTATTGAACCATTGGATCTGACATGTATTACTTCACTGAAACCTTCAACATTTCTCTAAGGGAGTTACTATTCTTATCCTCATTTTTTTTTGAGAGAGAGTGTGTGTGCATGCACACACGCACACATAAGTGGAGGATGACGGACAGAGGGAGAGAGAGGGAGAGAATCCCAATCAGACTCTGTGTTGTCAGCACAGAGCCCAACTCAAGGCTCAATCCCATGACCATGAGATCACAATCTGAGCAGAAATCAAGAGCCAGACACTCAACCGACTAAGCTGCCCAGGCGCCCCTATCCATTTTATGGAGGAGAAAAGTTGAAGCTTGCAGAAAGGTAGATAACTTTCCCGTGGTCATGCCACTAGTAAATTGTAGAACAAGAATTTAAAATCACGTCATCCTGACTCCAGAATCCAAACTCTTACCCCCTAGGCTATACTATAGTCACACATAAGTTTCAAAGCACTCTGGCTCAGGTATGAAGCAAAGGTAACCATGTGAGGCCAACAGGAGAAGGACTACACTGAGATCCAGGGGGTTCTCATTCACGTGGACACAAAATATGGGCTGAGGGTAAATAACCTACTGCAAACACCTCAGGGAATGACGTATCCAAGGTCTGGTCTGAAGCAAAGTTTAATTCTAACTTGGATGAAATATGGAGGCTGAGGCTGCTGCTCCCCTTGGCAGCATTGGAACAGCTCCTGCTGCAACAGTCCTGAGATTTGGGAAGTCCAGCTGCAGGCATTTGAGGGAGAAAATAAAGTAGGGGACTCTAGGGTACAGACAGGCATAAAAGCACAGAAGCCAGCATGGTTATGCCAAAGTTCACTGATATGTTGAAGAAAGCCCACCATTTAGTAAATACTCTTTATTAGGATGAAGAAATCAGGATTTTCACAATGTGCTATGGTATCTGAAAATGCCATTGCATGGGTCTGGAAGACACAGCTCTGTACAATTTATATTTTCTGGACTTTAAACAGAAGACAAGCTCAGAAGAGGATTTGTCGAGTTGAAAGCATGAAAAGCTAAGGGTAAAGGGTTTGAGGAGTGAGCTCCCGAGTGGTACTTTCAAGTCGTTAGGTAGACAGATGATCAGTGCCAACAAACATCGAGAATGCTTGTGCCCACTCACTAGCAGATGCAACCTCTCCTAAAGAAAGGTATTTTTTATGTTTATTTTTGAGAGAGAGAGAGAGAGAGAGAGAGAGAGAGAGAGGAGAGGGTCAGAGAGGGAGAGAGACACAGAATCTGAAGCAGGCTCCAGGCTCCGAGCTGTCAGCACAGAGCCCGACACAGGGCTCAAACTCACAAACTGTGGGATCATGACCTGAGCTGAAGTTGGACAATTAACCGACTGAGCCACCCAGGTGCCCCAATAAAAGGTATTTTTTAAAAACTCAGACTAAATGGGATATAGTAAAATTCTTCCATCCGAATAGATTGTTACAGATCCTCATTTTAGCCGTTTACATCACTGTTTGCCATCTATAAAAAATTCAATCTAGAAAAACTAAGAGGAAAAAAAACTGTACACATTCTTTAATAATAACTCATGGTCTTGTGTATTATGAGAATAAGCATTATGTAATTATAATACTATTGTATTATTGCCTGAGACTGATTAATCTCAGAACACCAGACAAGGTGTAAATGAAGCCATGGCCAAGGGTCAGTTCTTATGAAGGCTATTCAGGATCACTGTGTTTCGTGACAGCCACCTGACCCCTCACTCCAGCTGGTGGCAAGGGGGACAAAGCAAGACAGAGGAGAAACGGTCCTAGTGATAGCAGTGAGTGGCACAGCTTTTCCATATAAAGGAAAACATATTATTAGGTCATGGCTGACATTTAGTAGGTAATTCACTCAAATGACTTACCACTTCATACCCTGTAATTTGGTATGATTCTTCTTTTAATAGCACACTGAACAGATGCAGATTTCCCATTTACATTCAAAATGACAGCAAATTCTCTTTCCACCAATATGGCTCTTGTGAAGGATAAGGAAAGAAAAGGCGAGTGTTCTAGGGGACCACACAGATCTCTGGCCCTGGTTCTGTCTCATCATTCATTCCTCTGCCTCCATCTGCGCTCTATGCCTCTAAGAGCCCCTTCCCTACAGTCCCTTTATATCACTTGAAGTTCTATTCTTTCCTCTCTCAGCCCCTAAAAATGTGAATGTGCTTATCACTTAATAGATACAGATGGATACATGTGAAATAGACAAATTTTAATATGAAGAATCTGAAGAGATCATCCAATTCTCAGGCATGAGAAAGATGACCCTTCTCCCTTTCTATCACTGTAACTCATGTCTTCACGCATCCATCCATTTAAGGTTTGCTGTGATGTTTAAATGTATTTTTAAAGTATAAAAGAAATATAATAGACCCTAGATAACTAATTCCCATTTCCCCCCTATTCCTTTCCCCCAACTTACCCCCACTTTACCCAGAGCTCTCCTCTCCTTGAAAACAAATTTTGAAGAATGCCCTTGAGGGATGTGTAATACCCTACTGATTGCTAAATTGACCTTGAAACATTTTTTAAAGACTATGTGGACACATACCCTTTGTTCTCATGGCTTTTCATCTTCATATGAGTATGACCAGTAATACTTAACCATCTAAAGTTTAAACCTTCTCTGAGGATTAAGTTGAAGCCTTGAAAGTCTTCTTTTAGAAGACAAAAGACAACAGTCTCCTTCATATAATGCCCCTCTTCCATCAGGCATTTTTTATAAGAACATTAACATCCTCGAGTTTAGTAGAAACAATTCGATTCAAAGGAGAATTGATTTCTGCAGATGGTCCTCAAATTCTGTTGCAGCTTTGGAAACATTCTTCCCAAGTAACCAAAATGACTAGTCTAATGTGAAAAAATTAGAATTCAGTTTTGCCATAGAAAAATGTAGCAAGAGCCAAGATCTTACATTTCTGCAGAACTGGAATTGAGAAAGAATAGCAGGTCAAATTAGGGCGCCACATTAAAATATTTCTCAATTGTGTGGCAGCTCATGTAATTGTTGGCAACTATTTGCTCCCTACCCTGTGAGAGAATTACACATCTTTGTTGTTTGCCCTGATTCCTGTAAGACGGAGCAAATCTCACTGCCCATAGTCAGACTTGGCCATGGACTTTACTGGCCAGTGAACATCAGCAGAAATGACAGTGTGCTTACTCCATGCAGGAGCTTGTTTAAGAGGTCTGCTCTTGCTTTTTAATCTCTACCTAAAGAATAGCATATCCTTGATGGAATGCTCCATTAGCCTGGATTCCAAAAGGAAGACTCATGGAAAAGAGCCATATGGAACCTAGCCTTGGCCACAGCTGCAGCTGCAGGCAACCAACAGCAACAGGGGCAAGCTTCAACCTGTGCACGGAGGACATGCATGTTATTTGCCACTGAGATTTGGGGGGTGCTTTTCATCACAGAACAGGTGATTAATACAACAAACAAATCATGATGTGTTTATCCCAAGAATGGGGAGACTAGGTTTCTGTGTTCTACAAAAAGAAAAAAGAAATGAACATTTATGGAAACTTTGTTCAAGGCCAACTACTGTTCTAGGAGTTTCACAAAATTATCCACCAACCAGATGCCCAGAAAAACCTCTTGGGTCTCATCTATGACCTCTAAGTAAGTTTCCAGAGCTGGCATTCTATTATGAGTTGCTTACTGAAGCCATTCAGAAAAGTAAGATTCACTACATAATTTACAGTCACTACATTTCAAGAGAGTAGATATCTGGCCAAGATTAATCCCTATGTTTTTTTCATAATATGACTGATGTTTTAATGTACCACCAATTATTAGCATGATTTTCAGGGAAAATCCAGTTCACTAATGTTTGAAACTTTTTATTTCAAACCCATTTTTATTTCCTATATTCACCTACTTGTTACCTAACTACCAAAAATATTAGATTCTTTCATTTTTAAGGGCAATCTCCACTTAAATTTTAGCTTCCTTTTATACTGCCATCAATTTCATTAAGATGCCTATAAACATAATGATAATAATGTGAATCTCACCAATAATTTATCTGTGCCAAAAGTTTGTAAATGATAATCGAGACATCACCAAAAGATTTCAAGTCATCAGAGTCTAGTATTATTAAAGATCAATACCATCACCATTAATGAGACACAGGCACTGTTCTGGGAAAGGATATATATCCAGAGTTTGATAAATGGACTTCAAACAAACAGCGGAAATAATTTATCCAGGCTAAAAGAAAGCTTTTAAAGGCTGGCAAAGTCAAATATAATATTCTAAAACAAAATTTTCCTATGCCTCTTCTGACTTGAAAAAAAAATTGTAGAGAGATACCATATACATCCTCTAGTGATGTTAATATTTTTAACCATTTTTATTCAACATTTTAACTAGATGCCTGTTGGATAGAAAATATATCTATAAACGTGCCAATCTTTTTAGTTCTAGGCAAAGAATAAGATGTTGGGTGAAAATTAGAAACACAATATTAGAAAAAATATATGAAGGCTATTTTTTTCCCAAAGTACCTTACTAAAATTCACTATGAACACTCATGCACTGTTATATCTGCATATAAAATAAAGGCACAGACTAGAAAATAAAAGAGGTAAGTTTAGGTAAGGGGATTATGGGTGATTTGGTTTATTTACCTTTTATTTTTATAATAATATTTGTAAACAGTTACAAATAAATGCTGCTACTAGAATCTTATTATATGTTAATTTTAATATCCTATCTACATATGTTAATTTTAGTAAATCTAAGCAATCCATGCTTTTTTCAGAAAACATATACATCACAAGGAAATAAAAAAGAAAACAAAAAGCATCCATAATCCAATAAAACTTCTAAATTCTTTGAGTCTTTTGTGTCTGTGCATATTTATATGAATAGAAGAAAGAAACAAGAGTTCCACTTCAAGGAAAGAATGATGCATAGTGTCAGAACACCCATCCTGTTGAGAACAGCTAAAAGATGGACAGTGTTTTAAAATATATACTTGAGGGGCACCTGAATGGCTCAGTCGGCTGAGCGTCCATCTGACTCTTGTTTTCAGCTCAGGTCGTAATCTCACAGTTCATGAGTTTGAGCCCCGTGTCAGGCTCTATGCTGACATTGAGGAGCCTGCTTGGGCTTCTTTCTCTCTCCCTCTCTCTCTACTTCTCCCCCACTAATGCTCACCTTCTCTTTATCTCCCTCGCTTTCTCTCTCTCCCTCTCAAAATAAATAAATAAACTTTAAAAAAAATAAAATATATATTTGAAATATACGTTGGCCTCAAAGAACTACCAAGACAGTGAGAAGAGGTGAGACAAGATTTAAGAGAAGAGGGAAACCAAGAGGGGTAATCCAGAACTTAGGGCACTTTTCCCCTTGAGGCAAACTGCCAGTTCTGAAAATGAAAACAACAAATGAGAGGCTAAGAAAGTGAGCACAATAAAATAAAAACTTGAGTACACGGCATCAGAACAAGGAGGGACTTAGTAAATAAATACCCTGTACTTTAAGTGAGATTCTGAAAGGGCTTAAGAGGAATTAGGAACAGAACAGCCCTCACAAGAACTGAAGCTCAGATTTGAATCTGGTCTCAGTTTCTGATGGGATGAGATTGATTCTGTTCAAATGAACTGTATACAAGAGCCGGAGGAAATCTTCCCAGGACAAAAAACATAACCTAGAGCCCAAAATTATCTCTAAAATTTTTCTTTTTTTTCCCCAATATATGAAATTTATTGTCAAATTGGTTTCCATACAACACCCAGTGCTCATCCCAAAAGGTGCCCCCCTCAATACCCATCACCCTCCCTCCCCTCCCTCCCACCCCCCATCAACCCTCAGTTTGTTCTCAGTTTTTAAGAGTCTCTTATGCTTTGGCTCTCTCCTACTCTAACCTCTTTTTTTTTTTCCTTCCCCTCCCCCATGGGTTTCTGTTAAGTTTCTCAGGATCCACATAAGAGTGAAACCATATGGTATCTGTCTTTCTCTGTATGGCTTATTTCACTTAGCATAACACTCTCCAGTTCCATCCACATTGCTACAAAGGGCCATATTTCATTCTTTCTCATTGCCACGTAGTACTCCATTGTGTATATAAACCACAATTTCTTTATCTAAAATTTTTCATAAACAATGCCTGGCCTTCAATAAACAGGAAAGAAAGGAAGGAAGGAAGGAAGGAAGGAAGGAAGGAAGGAAGGAAGGAAGGCAGGCAAGCAAGCACGGGGCACCTGGGTGGGTCAGTCAGTTAAGCATCCAAACTCTTGGTTTTGGCTCGGGTCATGATCTCACAGTTCATGGGTTCAAACTCCACGTTGGTTGGGCTCTGTGCTGACAGCTCAGAGCCCGGAGACTGCTTAAGATTCTCTGTCTCCCTCTCTCTCTGCCACTCCCCTGTTTCTCTCTCTCTCTCTCAAAAATGAATAAACATTTTTTAAAAAGGAAGAAAGCATGTAAGAGGGTAAGATTTATCTGCAAATCAACAAAAAAACACAATGGAAATAAACTCACAAGTGATACAAATATTGAAGTATCAAAGACCAGATAAACTATTATTATGTTCAATCAATAACTGATGGATAAAGATGGAGAATTTCAGAGAACTGGAAACCAGAAAATAAATCAAACAGAGTCTAAAATTAGAAAATAAAACATGGTAAATTGACAACAGGAAATTACATGCAACTGAAAAAACAATTAGTGAAGAGGTCATCAGAGGGGAATATATACCCTGAAGCATGGAAAATCAAAATGAAAGAATTGAGAAATGATCCTAAAAGACATAAGGGATAAGGAGAAAGTGTCCGAGCATAAGAGAAAATAAAGCAGAAGGGATATTTGAAGAAATAATGGCAAAACTTTTCCCCCAAAAAATGTCAAAACACCAATAAGTGCTACAAACTCCAAGAAGAGTAAATACAAAAAAAAACCACACCTGAGCACACCATCGTCAGACTACTGAAAAACAAAGAGAAAGAGAAAAAGCTTCAAATCCATTGGAGGAAAAGAGATGTATCACCTTTAGAAGAACAACTGAGGCACCTGGGTGGTGTTGAACTCTTGATTTCAGCTCAGGTCATGATCTCATGGTTTGTGAGTTCAAGCACCTCATCTAACTCTGTGCTGACAGTGTGGAGACTGCTTGGGATTCTCTCTCTCCCTCTCTCTCTCCCCTGCTTGTGCTCTCTCTCTCTCTCTCTCAAAAAAAAAAAATTAAAACAACAACACTAAAACCATCAGCTGATTGTTCAACAAGAAAGGGAAAAAAAAGCAAGAAGACAATGTAATGATATCCTCAAAGTGCTAAAAACAAAACAACAAAACACCTGCCTACACAGAATTATTTATCCACCAAAAATATCCTTCAAAGTTTAGGACAAATACATTTAATACAAAAACTGAGAGGATGTGTGACTGGCACAAATGCACTCATGGAAATACAAAAGGGAGTGCTTCAAGAGAAAGAAAAATCATCCCAGAAAGAAGCACTAAGATACAGAACAGAATGCAGAACAGTGGAAAGGGTAAAGTATGTCAGTACATCTAAGTAAATATTGACTAGAAAATAACAGGAACAATATCATCTGGAGTTTAAAAGATATCATTAATAACCTTGACATTAGTAGCACATAAGACATGAGGGGGCTACTCTGCCCTCTTTGCATTTCCCAGAACTAGTAAAGGTAGTACTACATACAATACTTGAATAAATATTTTATTAACAGAAAGATGGTAAGATAAAAGAACATAGACTAGTAGGACAAATAAGTATTAAGATAGCTTTATACCAAATATATAATTAATACACTGAATGTGAATAGATCAAATACATAATTTTAGAAAAACTGTCAAACTATCATCACAAACAAGCAACTCAATTACATAGAAAAGATACACCATCAATAGGTGAGGTTGGGAACAAAAGGATGGAAAATCATATACGCCATGCAAACACTCACTAAAAGAAGGCTGGTATATCTTCACTACTGTAAGATACAGCAGATTTAAAGGCAAGAAACATTACTCTTCATATTACAAATTTTATCATCAATTTTTTTGGATGTTTTATGATGGCAAAAGCATAGATCTAAAGGGAAAATACAATGCCTAAATTTGTATGATGAATCTAAAAATACTACGTAAAGCCAAAAACTGGCAGAAATAGAAGAATAGAAAAATCCACATCATGGTTAGAGACTTTAACACATTCTTCTCAGTAACTGAGAGAAAAAGCAAATATATCATCAGTAAGGATACAGAGCAAGATTAACAAAGGACTTAGTGGACAGACAGACAACAGAGCACCAACTAGTGTCAACTACACATTCTTCTCAAATACCACAGGATATTTACCAAATAATCTCAGATCTGGGTCAAAAATCAAGTTCCAACCAATTTTAGAAGATTTAAGTAACACATGTCATGTCCTGACTAACCACAGTGGAATTAAAACTAATAATTAATACCAAAAAGATAACTAAAAAATCCCCATATGTTTGGACATTAACCAATGTTGTTCTAAATAGTTCATGGGTTAAAGAAGATAATGAAAATGAGAACTATTTGAGATGAATGACAATTTTTTTAATTGCATATTCATTTTTTCCAGATGAAGAATTAATGTCACACTTAGAAGGACATTTATGGCCTTATGTGCATATAGGAAAATTGAGAAAGGCTAAAAGAAGAGGAAGAAGAGGAGGAAGAGGAAGAGGAAAAGGAAGAGGAAGAAGAAGAAGAAGAAGAAGAAGAAGAAGAAGAAGAAGAAGAAGAAGAAGAAAAAGGACATCAACCACAGTGTCTACAGACATTAAAACATAAGGAAATATTAACAACTTTATGCCAAAAAATTTGACATAATAAATTAAGTGGGCTAATTCCTAGAAAAATATAACTTAGCAAAAGTATCAGAAAATCTGATAAGTCCTATAACTATTAGAGAAATTGAATATAGCTTGGTATTTTTTCCATACAGCAATATATTATAAACATTTCCTTATGTCATTAAGTATCCTTGTTCAGTGACAGAGGACATTTATTACAATATAGTTATAAGATTGGGGTTTCATTTAAGCTTTATTAATTCTTAACCATGTGACCTTTGATAAGTTATTTAACCTCTTATACTACAATTTTTAAAACTATGACCTAATAGGTGAGATATTACATTTACTTAGTACAATGTCTTGAATCTAGTAAATGTTTGATAATGATAGCAATGAATATGTTTAATGACTGCATGGTAGCCTTTTTTCCCCTCTTACAAATGTTGCAAGAAATCCTTATCTACTTTTACACACATCCCTAATTTCCTTAGAGTAAAATCCTGGACATGAAATTAATGGATCAAGAGATTCATGACACATAGGGTCCAACTGTCCTTCAGAAAAGCTGAATCTGCTTACACTTCCATAAACAGTAAAAAAAAAAAAAAAAAGTACTCATTTTCCTACACCCTTGGCCACGTGGATATTATCCTTTTTTACTTTTGCCAATTTGTTAGGACAAAGTGGCTGATCAGTATTAGATTCATTTTGGATTATATTTATTATTTAGTAAGGATGAACATTTATTAGATCTATTGACATCTGAAACTGTCCCTGCATAAATGGCCATTTCATACCTTTTACCAGAGCAGAAGGAAAAAAGGAAAACTGGGCACATCACACAGTAATGGCAGTCAAGCAGTTCCAAAGCAAATACCTGTTGGTTTTCTTTTCTTTTTTTTTTTTTTTTCAACGTTTTTTATTTATTTTTGGGACAACGAAAGACAGAGCATGAACAGGGGAGGGGCAGAGAGAGAGGGAGACACAGAATCGGAAGCAGGCTCCAGGCTCTGAGCCATCAGCCCAGAGCCTGACGCGGGGCTCGAACTCACGGACCGCGAGATGGTGACCTGGCTGAAGTCGGACGCTTAACCGACTGCGCCACCCAGGCGCCCCCCTGTTGGTTTTCACACGGAGGGTAAGGAGAGACAGGAGAGACAGGCCACTGCAGCTTGGCAGATGGCATGTTTAAAAAGCAAGGGAACGTATTAGGAGGCTTGTCTTGGCTAGCTGCAAGACAGAGAGAGCTCCACACCTGCCCACCAGATTCTTAAATTTACATAGAGGTTTTAATTGGGTTCTGTCCCGTATAACACTTGATGTTCCCAACAGCACCTTACTCTCTCAAGCCTGCAGCCTTGAAAAGGGCTCCTGCTGTGGGAAGTACGGGCAGAATGTACATGCCAGGGAAAGGGGAGGGAAGGAGTGAGGAGCCTAAGATAGCCCACATCCAGCTCCAGGGTCAGCCAGCAGTCATGATGACCTTCTCCAACAATACCATCCAAAATATTTTAGATAGTGTTTCCTTTCTAGGGACCCTAAAAGTTTTTGCACGTAGGTCGCCTTCTTGACAGCCCTTCTTTCTTCCATTTTTCCTCTGGGATATTTGTAGTATTTCAGACTGACATTACAAGAGTTTGTTGCTCACCTTTTAATTCTGTTTAGGTTTATTTACTTTCATTGTCATTTAATAAGGGAAGTAATAAGGCCATGGATTTGTCTGGGCAGTTTTGGTCATATCCTGTGGGTTCTTACAGGGAGTTTTTTCATTGTCAATTTTTTTGCATCTGCAATGTATTTTTCTTAGTATCTGGATTTAGTACATAAATATAGAAGAGAAAACAAAATCAGGACAGCACAATTACCAACTCACATTATCTGTTAGGTTTTGTTTCTTGGATTCATTATAGAATATTAAACAAAGAACATAAAAACCATACCACGAGGATACTCTCAACTAGAATAACTGAGTTTTTTTCCAATTCAAAGGTTAAAGAAAAAATAAGGGAGCAGGGAGGGTATATAGATTCTAAAAGGCAAAGATTATACATATTCACTGTCAGAAGTGGTATGTAGTTGAAATGATATTGCACCCATGATCAGATAATGCTTTAACATGCCAGATGTAATCCATAACACACAGGTCTCAGGAAATGAGATGCCAGGCTGCAAACACACAGCCTGTACTTGAGTCGCCCGCGATTGCAGGCAAAAAACGTATCACCACAACAAACTTCCCTGAGGTCTGTTTTACTAGGACCAGAAATTACCTTCATTATTAACAGTATATGCAGCATTGTTTATACTATAGCATTGACAGTTTAGAAATTATTGACATTTCCAAAAGAGCCATCTAAGAAGAGATTTTGAAATCATTTGAATTGAGGACAGCCCATGGCTTCTTGTCAAATGAAGCGCCTATTAAATACAAGAAAACCCAAAACAAGGCTTGTAAGGATGCAAAACTTACTGAACTGATGCTGAGGCACTGACTGAACCAAGGTACTTATTGGAATTTTACATTAAACATTTTCAGGTGAAAGCTGCATATAAAATCTGTGCAAAATATGAGAAAAACAGGCAACCCCGATTTTGCTCAATCATATTCGTCAATGTTTATCAAAAAGATTGAAGTTATGGGGCGCCTGGGTGGCTCAGTCGGTTAAGCGTCCAACTTCAGCTCAGGTCACGATCTCATGGTCTATGGGTTCGAGCCCCACATCGGGCTCTGGGCTGATGGCTCAGAGCCTGGAGCCTGCTTCCGATTCTGTGTCTCCTTCTCTCTCTGCCCCTCCCCCATGCATGCTCTGTCTCTCTCTGTCTCAAAAATAAATAAAAACGTTAAAAAAGAAAAAAAATTAAAAAAAAAAAAGATTGAAGTTATGCCCCACCCAAGGGGGGTACAGTATTCTTTCTTTTCCGTGGCAGATATGTTCTGAGACCCCCACTGGGTTCCTGAAACCCCCAATAGTACCAAATCCTATATATATTGTGTTTTTTCCTATACAAACATACCTATGATAGAGTTAAATTTACAAATTAGGCATAGCCAGAGACTAACAATAACTAACGATAAAATATAACACCCATAACAACATACTGTTGGGTCTCCTGGGTGGCTCAGTCGGTTAAATGTCAGACTCTCCATTTCCGCTCACGTCACTCACCATCTCACGTTTCCTGAACTGGAGCCCCACATCGGGCTCTGCACTGAGAGCACCGAGCCTGCTTGGGATTCTCTCTCTCTCTCTCTCTCTCTCTCTCTCTCTCTCTCTCTCTCTCTCTCTCTCCCTCTCTCCTCCCTCTCTCTCACACACACACAAAATAAACATTTTAAAAAAACCAATATCCTGTTACACTATACGCTTAAAATATACACTTAAACCAATAAAAGTTACGTGAATGTGGTCTCTCTCTCTTTCTCTCTCTCACTCTCTCAAAATACCTTATTGTACTTCACTCACCCTTCTTGCGATGACGTGGAGATGATAAAAAGCCTGAGTGACGAGACGAAGCGCTGAAATGCCGTGAGTGACGCCGTAATTGTGACGTCACTTGACGCTACGTCAGAAGGAGGAGCATCTGCTTCCAGACCAGGGAGGAGGGCCGAACCGAGCGGAAAACCTTGGAAGGCGAAACCATGGATAAGGGGGACCACTGTAGAGTACAGCTGTAAGAGCTTGGCAAAGCAAAGCACCAAACAACAGACAAAATACACAGCTGCAAAAGGGAGATTGATTCTAGCCTCTGTTTTGGCACAAGTGACCCTGTTCCCATCAAAAGCATCACTAGAAGAGTCTGAGTCACTGGTTGTGTTTTTTTTTTTTTTTCAAATGCCACAGAGAATTTCTTTTTTTTTATTTTTTAATGTTTCTTTTTTTGTTTATTTATTTTTGAGACAGAGAGAGACAGAGACAGAGCACGAGCAGGGAAGGGGCAGAGAGAGAGGGAGACACAGAATCCCCAGCAGGCTCCAGGCTCTGAGCTGTCAGCACAGAGCCCGATGCGGGACTCGAACTCACGTACCGTGAGATCATGCACTGAACTGAAGTCGGATTTTCAACCAACTGAGCCATCCAGGAGCCCCAAGAATTTCTTAACATCAGCATTTTCCAAACTAACTTCCCAAAGAATCCTTATAACCCAGTGCACATTTAACATTGGCCCGGAAAACACCATTTGGAATATATTTTATAGAAGAATGTTTATTGACATGCATACATTTCCAAGTAGTCCAACACTATGTATAAGATAGTAACAATTGTGTTATTGTATATTGATACATTATTTATCTAATTATTTATATATCTAAATAATGTAAGATATATAGTATATATTTTGTTATACACACATACATAATTTCGTCATTATTCTTAGATTCCATATATGCAAATTTGTCTATTTGCCAAAATGTACTTGTAACACCAAAATTAATACTAAGGGAACTCTTGCAGTCATTCACTGACCTTCAAAAAGGGAGGAAAATCTTGAGTTGCCCAACATTTATGTTGTCAATTGAGGTTAAACAGGCGATCATGGTTTACTTAGTGCCATCTTTTTCACATTTCTGTGCTTTTCACATTTTTCACATTTTTGTTGGTGATTTACATGGATCCCAGACATAGGGCTAAAGTGCTGTCTAGTGTTCCTAACTGCAAGAAGGCTGTGATGTGCCTGATACAGAAAAGCATGTATTAAGCAAGCTTCATTCAGGCATTAGTTATAATGCTGCTAGCTATGAGTTCAATATTAATAAACCAGCAATGATATTAAATAGTGTCCCTAAATAGAAACACATATAAAACAAGGTTATATATTGATCAGTTGACAAAAAATGTGACCAGAGGCTCATAGGAACCTAACCCTGAATCTGCCCTAGGGGCAATGATGCAGTATTCTGTTCAAAGCAAGTTTATAGAATATAACTACCAGCAGATAACAAGAATGACATACATACATACATACATACATACATACATACATAACAAACTTTAGGACATTTTTTTAAATGTTTATTTTAGAGAGAGACAGAGCACAAGCAGGGGAGGGGCAGAGAGAGAGAGGGAGACACAGAATCCAAAGCAGGCTCCAGGCTCTGAGCTGTTAGCACATAGCCCCACATGGGGCTTGAACTCATAAACCGTGATATCAAGACCTGAGCCGAAGTCAGACACTTAAACAACTGAGCCACCCAGGTGCTCCTGGAACTTTAATCCTTTAAGCTAGAGAAATGAGCCTGAATAAGATCCATGTCTGATAGCTATTCATTTTTTCAATGAATGAATATTGGAGATAAAAGTGGTGCACAAATATGGACATTGCCATGACTTTCTGGACATTTGTGGTCTAGCAGGGAAGGGCCACCATTCATATATGTTATATGATGCACAACCTGACTAGAAAATACAAATGTAACCAAATAATCACATTAATGAATTAATAATCACAGACTTAGCTAAGTGCTCTGTGAGAGAAGAATATGGTTCTCTAACAAAGAAGTCACCCATGGAGTACCTTATTGGCTCACTTGGGTTAAGCATCCGACTCTTGATTTCAGCTCAGGGAATGATCTCACTGTTCGCGAATTCGAGCCCCATGTTGGGCTGTGCGCTGACTGTGCCAATCCTGCTTGAGATTCTCTCCCTCTCTCTTTCTCTGCCCCTGCCCTGCTCATGCTCTCTCTCTCAAAAGTAAATATTTAAATATATATATACATAAATAAAATTTTTAAGGAAGTCACCCAACTTAGATGGAAGGTAGGGGATGAGGAGAATATTCCAATCAGAAAACACGGCCTGGGCAAAGCCTGATAGCAGGAGGAAGCATGACATTCTGTAGAAACTGTAAGAAGGACATTGTGCCCAAATCAAAAGAAAGACAAGTGGTCCAAAATAAAACTTGAGAGTCAGGCAGGGGGTGAACCATCCAAGGCCTTGTAAGCCAAGCTACAAAATGTTGGTTTTATTCTGAGTGCAATGGGAAACCACTAATGGGGGATGATTAGATTATTTGCCTTAAAAAGTCACCCTGGCTACAGTGCAGCCACGGTGGAAGGGGGTGGTCAAAATCAATGTGGGGAGAACAGTCAAATTATCATAACCTCCCTCAAGTGTCTCCTACAGTATAATTACAGCCTAGCAAATATATAGCTCTAAGTGTGTGGATTAGACCTTACACAGAGGGAAGAATAATAAGATCAGCAAAACAAAAGAGCTTCGTATCTCCTATTCTAAAATTTATAAACCATGGGAATACTGTGACTTCTTTTCATTCCAAATATATATCTGAATTTCCTTTCAGAGGCACATTTAATCTTCTTTACTATGACTTCTCTTATTTTTCAAGAGGTACATTTGTGTCTCCATGCAAATGTATACTTCATCTTGTCATTACTCTCCTAATTGTGCAACGTCTGCTTCAGTCACTTTTTGAATGTGTGATATAAGTATTCTTATGAATACAAAGACTGCCTCCTCTGTGGGTCCCAAAACAACTTCTGAAAATGAAGGAGGTGGCAGGGAACCTTAAGTTATACTCAGTAATTATAGGT
Organism: Felis catus; assembly: GCF_018350175.1. Taxonomy (NCBI): domain Eukaryota; kingdom Metazoa; phylum Chordata; class Mammalia; order Carnivora; family Felidae; genus Felis; species Felis catus. The sequence continues at coordinate 62,675,311 of NC_058380.1, read as the reverse complement.
AACCCAGAAAACTCATGATGTAAAACATCTAGCTCTTTGCTGTGGATACTCCCCTCACTTTTTCCTGTTTGCAGATTTTTAAATACATGGTAAAAGTTGTGTTCCAAAAGTGTAAGGGATGAAGGAGAGAGAAAAAAGGAGGAGAAGCAGGAACAGGTGAAGGGAAAAGATGAGACGTTATCTCCTACCCATGTGAACTTGTCTGGTCCTCGTCGAAGCAATGACTTTAAGCAGATCATTCAAGTCTAGTGGGGAATAAGGACTGTGCATCAGATGACATGGGGACATTTTGTGTGATGATGTGATAGTGGCATGTAAAAGATATATTTAAATGCCATTATTTATTAGTAATGTATAATGAAGCATTTTTGAGTAAAATGACATGATGTCTAGGACTTGCTTTTTAATGATCTAGAAAGGGAATAAGATAAATGAAATGTGGTTGACGAAAGATGAGTAAGTTACAGAGAGGGAGGGAGGCAAACCATAAGAGATTCTTAAATGCAGAGAACAAACTGAGGGTTTATGGGAGTGGGGGAGAGGGGAAAGTGGGTGATGGGCATTGAGGAGGGCATTTGTTGGGATGAGCACTGGATGTTGTATAGAAGCCAATTCGACAATAAATTATATTTTTAAAAAACACGACAGATTAGTAAATGTTGAGTCTAGGTAATAGGTACATAGGAATTCATTACACTTTTCTCTTAACTTTGGTATATTCTTTAAAACTGAGGGAAAGCAGACAGAGGCCAAATTGCAGTGGGCTGAGGAGTGACACGGAGATATTTTGTTTCCTCTGTCTCAAAGCCTTTAGTACATTTTTACAAAATGTTTCGCTTTGTTTTAATTAGCATTCAAGAAATTAAGAGAGTGAATTCTTAACTGGGAAGAGATATTATGCAGCCTCATTTCTCAGGAGACAATGGTCCGGGTACCATAGAAGGTGGCCAGTAACACAGCAGTCCCTGGTGGAACTTTGGGCACCAGCCAGAAGCCCTGCAACCCTGGAGAGGCAGACAAAGGTGATAAACAACAGCCAAGATGGATTTGTGGAACTTGCAACAATTCCTTCCAAGCCCCAGAAAGGACTTGGGGAGGTGAACCTGATAAATGACTGCAGTTGCAGTGTTCAGCAGAATAAGTGCACAGACTCAATATTTGGGCTTCAAAGGGAAAAGCCATGCCTTGAGGCTGGACAACTGGGGAGCAGAGAACACACACACATGCACACACACACACACACACACACACACACACACACACACACACACAGAAACGCTGACACAAAGCACTTACCTTGAGCTGTGTACTGTTCTTTATGTATACTCATTTCATCCTCTGAACAACTGTGAAGAGGTATTGTTATATAGAAATGCAGAAACCAAAGGACAACAAGGTTCTCTAATTTGCCCTCTCCAGCTAGTGAGTAAAAGATCTGGAATTCTAACCCAGACAATCTGACTCCAAAGTCTATGCTCTTTACATCTTTTCTATACCACTGCTTGTGCCTCTCTCTCCCTCTAAGGGAAAACAACCAGACAGACATTCACTAGTATGTTTGTGGTTGAATATTTTTTTTCCTTTGCACTCAATCTATGTTCTAGATTTTGTGAGTTAACATGTATTACTCACATCTTTATTTTTAAAATCCATAAATATATATATATATTTAATATTTTTAATGTTTATTTATTTCCAAAGGAGAGAGAGCGTGAGTGGAGGAGAGGCAGAATGAGAGAGAGAGAGAGAGCAAGAGAGAGAGAGAGAGAGAGACAGAATCTGAAGCAGGCTCCAGGCTCTGAGGTGTTACCACAGAGCCTAATGTGGGGCTCAAACTCACAAACTGCGAGATCATGATCGGAGCCAAAGTGGGACGCTCCACCGACTGAGCCACCCAGGTGCCCCCATAAATATATATTTTAAATAAGGATCTTCCTTCTTAGAAAATCCTCTAAATATTAATATGAGATTTTGCTCAGATTAAGTGAAAGAAAAAAGTGACTTCTGGGAAGCATTTTTGCTTGATGTTCATGAAAATGTGTTCCCTAAGAATGAAAAGGACTATGAGGTAGAAAATGTGACTGTTAACATGGAAAAAATGTCAGGAAAACCCTCCCATGACAGAAAATACCTCCTGACACTACAAGAGAGAAATATGGGATGAACAGAATGTGGCGAATTGCAAAACTGGCCACAAATTTTTCTACCCCAGTATCCACAGTGCTTTGCAATGGGACATTGCTCTTCCCATCAAGACCTGGAGATTGTGGGAATCTAATGCACAGCATGGGGAGTACAGTTAACAATACTATATTCTACACTTGAAAGTTGCTAAAAGAGTGGATCTTAAAAGTTCTTATCACACACACACACACACACACACACACACACAAATGGTAACCGTATAAGATAATAGATATGTTAACTAACCTAATTGTGGTCATCATTCCTCAATATACACATATATTAAATCATCACATCGTCACCTTAAACTTACAAAATGCTACATATCAATCATATCTCAATTAAGCTGGGGGAGGGGAGAAAGAGGTATGCTTTTTCATCACCTTGTATCTGGGCTTGGCCACAGACGTTCATTGAGCCAACGGACATTGGCAGATGTAATATAAGCAGAGACCTGAGAAACACTTCTTCTCTGTGGTTTGCTTCTTGCTGATCCTAAAACCTTGAGATAGCATGTAAGTGAACCCGAGCTAACCAACTAGAAGATGAAAAGCCAGACAGAGAAAATCATGGCTCTCTGGCTTATCACCTGCCAACCACCAAACATGTGAGGCCCACCAGCTGACCAGAGTTGCATGCCTCAGTTTCTTTATCTGTAAAATAAAGCTAATTTTGTAAGAGTTTATTGAGTCGGGTATAATAATGTATTTATAACTATACCAAGCATGATGAACATTACCAAATGTTATTATTTTAGGGAAAAATTGAGAAAGACATTGAAATGGACCAATTACCGAGTGTAATCCCATATAGCACGCCCATCCAGGTTATATCAACCTTTCATTGTCATTGAGCTACTTCACAACTCTGTATAAAATGGGGAATAATGTAAATTATCCTTGTCCATAAAAATGCAAAATAATTGTATCTAGTGGAATATAATTGATTATTGCCTCATAGATAGACCTATCTTGATTCTATTGGTAAATCTATTCCAGCATTCCTTATTTGCCTGTATAATATGTGGTTCTTCAAATTTCCATTGGAAGCAACCATAGCATCTTACTGGTTCTCTAACTAATGAGTTAAATAAAATCTTTGATACATGTTCATTGTATGTTTGTATGTGAGTCAAAATTCCCCATTTTAAAGTATCTTTTAACACTATAATTATAGTGTTTAAAAAAAACTCTTGTGAGTCAAAAATATTGTGCCCACTTTCTTTTACATAAGAAAAAACCACAAAGGTATTCTCACACATGCAAGGGCACAGGTATACATATAAAATATAGAACACACACACCTTCATTTTAAAAAGTGCTTGAAGAAATCAGCATACTGAAACATAAATCAACATTAAGAAATTTGGAACAGGAGAGCACTGAAGTTAAACATTGAAATTCCTTAAATATAAGTCATATAAATATATATGGCTAGAGGTTACAGAAATAGGAAAAACATGGTTTGAAAACAACACAATAGTTTTAAAATAAATTAAACTACAATAATCTAGGGAGGATTCTGGGGAAATGTGGTGAAAATATAACATTCTGACACCCTACCATGCTCAATTCCCTTCTTTTATTTTTTAAGATATTTTTAAGTAATCTCTACACCCAACGTGGGGCTCGAACCCACAACTCCAAGATCAAGGGTCACTTGCTCTACCAACTGAGCCAGCCAGGCACTCTACCCCACCCCCAATTCCCTTAAGTAGATGAGGAAATCCTATTCCATAACCACCTTGCCATACAGAAGGGTTTCCCCTACATACCTGAAAAGGTTTCTGCAAATAAAGTGCAGTGGTGAGGAGGGTGGAGAGCCTACCTGTCGTGTTCTCCCCCAATACTCATAAACAGAATTTTCCCTTCTGGTAGCTCCTTTCTGCAGACCCTCCCACTGGGCCACATCAATGATCTGCCTATGTAAAGGGATCTAAAAGGGGACAGATAATCTCGTGTCTATGTACACTTCAAACTAATTACCTTTGCTCTGATTTGCCAGTTTTTGTAAGTATAACAACACGAAGAAACTGTAAGGACGACCACTATCTTTACCCAAAATGTTTTGTTAGGAAGAGGATCTGTAGAAAGTGTATTTTACTATTCAAAACTTGTAATTCAAAATGAATTACCATGATTCTGACTTAGCAATAGCTGAGCACTTACAAACTCATAAATAAGTGTAGGGGCCAAAATTTGCTATCCCAACATATGCCTCTTTGGCATGTGGATTATTTTAGTTTTATTATTTAAAAAAATTTTTTTAATGTTTATTTTTGAGAGAGAGAGAGACAGAGCACAAGTGGGGGAGGAACAGAGAGAGAAAGAGGGAGACACAGAATCTGAAGCAGGCTCCAGGCTCCGAGCTGTCAGCACAGAGTCCCACGTGTGGCTCGAACCCACACGTGGTGAGATCGTGACCTGAGCCAAAGTTCAATGCTTAACTGACTGAGCCACCCAGGTGCCACCTAGGTTGGTTATTTTTAAAAAACAGAAGACTCAAGGAGTTTTTTCTTTTTTGCCTCCCTTGTAACCACCTAAAAGAATTTAGATAGAGGACCTATTCCAGGAAGGGAGATATCACTATAGATACCTATAGTGTAACATGAAGTAGGTATGCTAGACAGGGAGGAAACTAGCAATACCCCTTTGACCTAAATTGTCTCTATGTCCCATTGTTTCTGTATGGCCCAACAAACATATTTACCCAACATTTACTCTTTCTATTCTTTTTGTGAATTGCATTCCTTCCCTTCAAGCCTCAGGCCCCTACCCTCTTCTCCTTAATCCATAATGACATATATACCTCATTTCTCCTTTCTTTGTAATCTCATTTTTATGTGGTTCCCCCACATAATTAAATTTCATTTTTCCTATTAAACTATCTCATGTCAATTTAATTCTTAGACAAGCTAAAAGAACTTGAAGTGTAGAAGAAAAATTTTCCTCTCCAACATAAGCCACGCCATCCGTCACAAGACTATTTGTTGAATGAAAGGTAATCACAAGAATATTTATTGAATGAAAGGTAAATAGCCACAGAGCCTTTTGTTGATATCTTGACAAACGATATAATTAGTATAACAGTGACTTATTAGTCCTCCTACAGGAAAGTGTGCTAAGAAACTACAAAAAATTTACATCACATATGCCAATATTTTCTACTTAAAAAAAGATATAGCACACTTAAATGTATAATTCCTGAAAAGAATTAATAAATATAATTCTGACTTACATGAATACAACTTCTTTTTTTTTTTCAGTTTATTTATTTACTTTGAGAGACAGAAAGAGTGAGTGGGGGAGGGGCAGAGAGAGAGAATCCCAGGCAGGCTCTGCACTGTCAGTGCAGAGCCCAATTCAGGGCTGGAATTCACCAACTGTGAGATCATGACCCAAGACAAAATCAAAAGTCAGATACTTAACCGACTGAGCCATCCAGGTGCTCCACATGGGTACAACTTCTAAGAAACCTCAGGGAATATATCATCCTCAACCAGAATATTTGCTTTTTGGAAAGAAAGATAGATCTTTCCCCCAAAAGACCAAATTACTATTTTTTATGAAAAGTCAGCTAAATGCCAACCAGATATTAAGGCTTCTAAATGTTTACATCCTTCTAGACCAAATGTTCCCCCATTTTTGTCTTAAAGGGGCAGATAGTAAATATTTTTGCCTTGGCTGACCATATGGTCTCTGTCACAACTATTCATAGTTGTGCAAAAGGCTGCCAATATGTCAACAAATGGATATGGCTGGGGTCCAATTAAATGTATTTACAAAAACAGGCAGAGAGCCAGATTTAGCCCTAGGCCATAATTTGCTGGCCTTTCCTCTAGAACTCAGTTATTGCAAAATAAAGTGTGAGAGGGGCAGGAAACATCCCCGACCCTATTTTCCCACATGAATCAGAGTTCAGCCTTCTTGTTTTCAAGAACTGCTTTCTAAATAGCACCTCAGGCAAGCAGACAAGGATCTCTCCTTTGTCTTCCTTGTTTGTATTCCTGATTGTTCCACAGACTCAGCGGAAGAAGTGAAGATGCAGAGGACATTTTCAGAGAAATCTTCTGCAATATGTGACTCAATCTCACTTCAAAGGGATCCTGTTCTGGCCCAGAAAGTCATTTTAAACTGAAGCACCACTTCTTATCCCAAAGGAAATCAAGTACCAGAGGGTCTTATCCTGCCATCTTGTGGCAGATTGGAGTATGGAAAGGGAAATGGTTGCACAGGTGGAATGCGTACTTTGTAACAGGCACTCTACTCTGTTCACGTGCTGGATGCAGGAGCTATATAGGCAGCCAAAAAAGCCACAATCCGTTGTCCTCAAGGAGCTTACAATCTATAGGACAGGAGGTATTAATCAAAAAAAATTCGCACAAACACATGTAAAGTGGTCTGAAGGAGCTTACATGATCTGAAAATGAATATAAGGGACTCAACCTGGACACGGAAGGTGGAGAAAGCTTCCCTGAAGATGAGATGATTAACATGAGGCCTGGATATGGGCAGGGATGTTTCAGGTGAGAAACTGAGGGAAGTTGATTTCAGAGAAAGGGAACAGTGGCCATAAAAACTCTGCAGCAGGAGGAAAGCAAGGGGGGGCTCTGGCATGAGATAAGGCCAGGGAGGTAAAGACAGGATTGTGCAGAGCCTCAGAAACCAGGAAAATAAGGGAGTTTTCTTTATCGTATAAGCAGAGTGAAACCATAACATGGTTTAAAGCAAGGAGGAGAGACAAAATCAGATCTACATTTCAAAAAGACTGAACTGTGTATCAGTCAGGGTCCAGTCAGGACACAGAAACTACACAGTAATTTGAACAGGGAAAGTTTAAATCAAGAATTACTAACTCTTTAACAGGAGATTGAAGTAATGAGGGACTGGTCTACAAGATAGAAGCAAAATTCTAAAAAATATACACATATCACATATAAGGAGCAGCCACTCCCCAAGAAAGGGCCTCCCACTCCCAGGGCTGAGACCCAGACCTTATTGGAGAGGAAACCTCCCTGGCCCCCTGGTTGGCAGAGGAGTCACAGTGTTGCAACTTGCTGCAAATGCCCCCTCTAGGGTGCCAGGGGAAGCCCTTCAAAGGGAGGTAACCCTCTGGAGGCACTCCACTAGGAAACCACGTAAGGGGAGCATCCACAAGAAGTTTCTACTGCTGGGTGCTGCTGGCCACAGTGCACTGCAGAAGCTGGGCTCAGGAACCTAGTTCTGGAGAAGCTGGGCACTGAAAATCCGCGCACACTGCAGGAGCCTGCATGGAGCAGTACGTCCCAACTAGGAAAGAAAACCCCTTCCTCCTCCAGTGTCTCTCCAGTGCCCTCTACTGACAAAGGTTAGCATCGTGCCTTCTGGCAAAGGAAAATTATTTAAAGGCCCCAGCAGAGCAGGCAGTTTGAAGCCAGCACCCATCTTGTTAGTGTGGATGAAAAAACACAAGAGGTTATATCGTCCCCAGGCATGGCCAGAAAGGACACAGACCCAGGCCCAAGAGACATACAAGTAGTTGGTAGAGTGCTGACAGGCAGCTAATCAGCACTATCCTGAACACATAAGCACCAGATGCACCTAATGAAATCTCAAACAGAATATTTTTCAGAGTCCAAGTCTCTTGAGACAGAACAGGCCTCCGTGGGACTGGAAGTAACTAAGTAACATCTATTAACATGACTCTACGGGACCTTCAATCAACAACATCCACCTTCTCAGGAGACCCCTGCCTCAAATTTTGCCCTTAAAAATCCTCACTTCTGGGGCACCTGGGTGGCTCAGTCAGTTGAGCTTCTGACTTTGGCTCAGGCACTGATCTCACAGATTGTGAGTTTGAGCCCCATGTTGGGCTCTCTGCTATCAGGGTGGAGCCTGCTTCAGATCCTCTGCCCCCCTTTCTATCAAAAAAATTTTTTTTAAAAAAAGGAAAAAAAAACCCTCACTTGTAAGCCACTGGGGAGTTCAGGACTTTGATCATTAATTCCTCATTCTCCACACCAATAAATAGCCTATCTTTCTTCACTCCAAAAGCTCGGTGTCAGTCTTTTATTGGCTCGCTGTTCATGGAGCTGACAAACTCTCATTTGGTTCAGTTTCAAATGTACAATGGATTTGAAGCTGAGATTGGTCTCTATGTGGAGAGCCTCCTGAGAGAGGAGCAAATAGGCCAGTTAGGAGGTACTAAGTCCAGGAGAGAGAGGAGAACATGATATTAACCTATAAGGTGCTGGACAGTATACATTAATAAGTTCCACCGTGGATTACAGAAAAGACACCAAATAGCGTGGTTTATGTCGCTGTGCTCACTGGATTTGCATACATGCTGCCTTGGAAGGCGTAGCTAAGAAAGCAAAGAGGGTCAGCTGTCATGGGTCCTTAGATAAGCAATTGATAGCATCAGCTGCACTGAAGCACAGGAGAGCTTCATAAGGCACAGGAGTGATATTGCTCCCAAGAGACATTACCCTACACACAGGTGCAATCAAAACTACATCTAATCCATGCAAACACTACCACAGTCAGGCTTGCAAAAGCAGGCCTTTGGGTCTAAAAAGTTACTAGAGAAAAATGAGCACAATTTGTAACAAAACATCATTCCTATTTTTAAAAAGCTTTTAAATGAATGGCGCGGTTTTTTTTTTTTTTTAACAGCCAGCAAGTCTGGCCTTCATACAGGCTTTCAATTCACCCACTGTCTCAAGATCATCAGGGGGGCAGGGTCCAGGTGAAGGGGGTAAAGTGCCATAGCTTATCTGTAAGGAGCCATCCCTCATTCCTCCAAAGCATTAATATCACCAGCTGGTAGATCTTGAATACTGCCTGAGAAGCCAGGGTTTGAAGTAAATTTGTCAACAACCAAAATTTACTAAACACAAAAACAAACAGAAGTTATAATGGCTCCTTCTGCGTAGTGGAACTAAGGGTGGGGAGAGGAGGGGGGCAGTGATTTTTTTAAATACACCCTTTTATGTGTTTGATATTCTTTTAACCAGCCCTGAAATAAAGGTGGAGAGAAGCATTCAAATGAGTAAAGTCATTATATCATTACAACACTGGACTGGAATTTTAATTACTCAAAGATTACTCTTGGGTCTGAAAGTGATTCAAGGACTTTTTATTATCTGAGAGTGGCTGAAAAAGATATAGGACATGGCTGAGACGGTCTGTGGGGAAAGAACACAGTGTCCCTCTGCTAGCACTTCTTTGATCTCAGCTCTCTCAATATAAGGGCATCCACAGCAACTGCGCCAAAAAAAGAACTGTTTAGAATTGAGCTCTGCTATTAAGGAAGGCACTTGTTGTGATCAGCACGGGGTGTTGTATTTAAGTGATAACGAATCACTAAATTCTACACATGAAACTAAAATGAGTATTATGCTGTATGTTAACCAGAATTTAAATTAAAACTTGGGAGGAAAAAAAAAAGAAAGAATTGAGCTCTGCTTGTTCAGTGGAACTAAGATTTGGACAAGTCTGAATCTAGGCTTGGTTTCTGAGATAGAGTTGAACAAGCTCCTTTATTCCATGAAAGTCTTCCTTGCTTCCTGCAGACGGAGTGTGATAATGCTGTCTCATCAAAACAAAACTCTTGTTTTGGGGGCATTAATCAATATATAAAAATCTCTGGAGGCACGAATCAGTAGTGAAACAGATCATCCTGGTGGTTGAGTTTGCAAAGGAGGACTTGGCTAAAAACCTTGAATCCATCATCATGCCCATAAAGAAGATATAAAAGGGTAAGGATACAGTTTGGAAGAGGAGTTGGAGGATGTCTTCCGAGAACGCTGCTGATCTTCCAACCAAAGGTGGTGGGTATGAGAGGCCTGCCTCTAACTTCAAGGTTAGACCTCCCCAGGATCCGCCAGCAAGCCTGCAGTGAGGAGCCACAGTGGACTGCCGTCTGACTCCCATCTAGGAAATATGGAGAATAATGGTGCCTTGCAGGTGTGGCAAATTATCAGGGCTGATTCTTTTATTTGTGGAGCACTTTCAGAGATTCCTCCTGCAAAGCCTCTCCCCAGCAAGCCACTCAACATCTGCATCTAGCAGTACAACTCCAGCCCCCTCTGCTGAGGTCCCCTCACCTTGGAGAAAGGCCCTTTAGGAGAGTTCCTCTCCAAGTGACCACCACGCCAGCTCCCTACCACAGACCCACCTCGCACAGACAGAACTCATTCATTATTGCCCTCCTCTCATAACTGCAACTGGTTCCTAAATCTAATTCCACCCATGGGAAAGTAACGGAATTTGCTCCACCTCCAAAGCTTTGAAGTAAAAGCCTGGCTGCCAGCCATAATTAACGGTTCAAGAAAAAAATATTAGTACTTAGACCATAAACAGACCAACACACACACTCTAAATTTCTGGGTTGCATGGGTGGGACCGCAAAATATTCCACCACATGTACATAACTATATTTTAAATGATGAATTGCCTATTGGTAGACGGTTAGATCGCCATCAATTTTTTTTATTAACACAATTCCTACAAATCAAACTGCGGGGTCACGTGGGGCTCCAGTCAGGCGCACCACCCAGATTCTGGCTCTCCGGAGACAAACGCCAGGTCCCTGCGGCCTCGGCACTGCGCACGCTCCGTCGCTCCCGCAACGCGCATGCGTCACTCAGTCCCGTTTTCTGCAACCATCTTTCCGGGTCGTGTTGCCCTCTTCGGAAAATACAGTCTTTCCTCCTTGTGGAAGTTGCCTCAAGATAGCTAAGGGTGGCTTCCGGAATAAACTCCATCCTAGAGAGCACGCCCCTCCACGAACCACCTGCCCCAAAGCGTGTGCTTACCGGCCTGCTTGGGGGACTGGGCAGGGCTCCAAGGAGGCAGGAAGCCTATCAGAACCGAGGCCCCGCCCCCTTCGCACCACCTGCTCCAGACTGGTAGGGTGGTATTCTTGAAGATTTGTTGTGAGGGTTAAATTATTAAAACTTCCTGATGCTTAAAGAGCATAGATAATTTGTAGCTACTATTAACTGCCTCCATGCCTACTCATTTTCCTTCCGGTGTTAGTAGTAATTTGGCTTCACTTCGCCAAGATTAATCTTGTGTGTTCGATCATGTATCACTTTCTCAAGAACTTACTAGTTCTCACTCCTATGGCCTCCACTTTATACTTTTCTAACTGGACTTTCTCCTTCAGCCCATCTCCGGAATCATTTATACACAAATATCCTCCTGTTGTCTTGGATCCTCAATGCTATCTCGTTCTTCCTAACTCATGAAAACTGTAAAAAGGTTACCACATCCATTTCTTCATCCCCCCCACCCCATTTACTTCACTGGAATCTGGCTCCACTAAAACTATCCCCAGCAAGTGACATTAGATCTAGTGAACGAACACTTACATGCTATACTATCTACACCTGACACATCTATGCCTGTAATCCCTGTAACCCCCTCTGCACACCCACTGGTATTCCTAATGCTCACACTCATTTTCCTACCTCTCTGATCACTCTTTATCTGCCACAAGTTTGTCTTATTTCTCCTGTCTCCCTCTGTTGGCTCCCAGGCCACCCTAGTCCTGTTTCTTTCACTCTCCGTTCATAGGCAAGCTTTTTCATGTCGTTTTGGAGTGCCAGTGACCCCAAGTCTACATACACCTCTAGCCTAGACCTTTCTTCTGAGCTTCAGACTCTTGGTTATCCCACAGGAACGTCAGACTTAACACCTCTAAAACTTACCTTTTCCAGCAAACATGCTTCAGTTCCTGTACATTATCACCTTCCTGTGCTCATCTCAGTGCATGGCATCATGTGCTGTCTCAAAACAGAAACTGAGGAGCTACCTTAGGATCCTCCCTCTCCCTCGCCCACAGTTCTCAGTCTGTTCCCTGGGAAACAGACTCTTGAGACTTGTGTGCAGGTGGTTTATTGGGGGGAGAGGGAGGAGACGAGCTCTCAGGAACAGCATGTGAGGCCTGAGGGAGGAAAGGTGAAGTGGGAGGGGGTTGAACAGTTGATGCAGTTCAAACAGTGGCCTCAGTCAATCCTACCACGACCTGGAATGGCCCTTCACTGAGGCAATGAGTGGAGCACATGCCCCCCAATTAACCTGTCACTGCAAGTGACCTGCTTTCAGGAAGGGGAGTGACCTTAGGTAAGGTGGCTCTCTTTCCTGTGGGCAATTCCTATAGAGGGTCTAGGGTGAGAAGCATTGGCCATCAAAACTCCTAGCATGTGGGGCACCTGGGTGGTTCAGTCAAGCGTTTGACTCTTGGTTTTGGTTCAAGTCATGATCTCACCATTCATGGGATTGAGCCCTGCGCCAGGCTCTGCACTGACAGCACGGAGCCTGCTTGGGATTCTGTCTCTCTCCCTCTCTCAGACCCTCCCTCACTCACATGCACATGAGTGTGCTTTCTCTCTCTCAAAAGTAAACATTTTTTAAAAAATTCTCAGCATCTGGAGGGATGAGTAGTCTACAAGAGGAAAACTGGGCATTACACCACAGTACCCACTACATCCCCATACTCCATTAGTTACCAAGTGTTTTACTGATTTCTATATTTTAATTTAAAATAAGATCCCTCATCCTTCAGACTAGTTTCTTCACTATTCAAAAAATATGAGTCTAAATTTTTTTAATTAAAAAAATTTTTTAACGTTTAATTTTGAGAGACACAGCGTTGAGCAAGTGAGGAGAAGAAAGGGAGACACAGAATCCGAAGCAGGCTCCAGGCTCTAAGCTGTCAGCACAGAGCCCATCACGGGGCTTGAACTCACAGACTGTGAGATTATGACCTGAGCCAAAGTTGGATGCTTAACCAACTGAACCACCCAGGCTCCCCCCCAAAATAGGAATCTAAATGCACCAAGCACTGTGGCAGGAACAAAGTAATGGGTGAAATAGACATAGTTCTTGCTTCCAAGATATTTACAGTCTAGTTGGGAAGTGAATAATCATCCAAATATATACTTTAAAACTATGGTAAGTGTTCTGAAGGAAAATTAAAAGTGCAGAATGCTATGAGATCTTACCAAGAAGGGAGGCTTGCCCAGCAGAGTGAGGGTGGGGGTGGGGTGGGGGTGGAGGCAGGGAAAGTTTCCCCGCAGAAGTGTCAAAGACAAGGGGCGCCTCGGTGGCTCAGTCTTTTAAGCGTCTGACTTCAGCTCAGGTCATGATTTCACAGTTTGTGAGTTCAAGCCCTGCATTGGGCTCTGTGCCAACAGCTCAGAGCCTGGAGCCTGCTTCAGATTCCGTGTCTCCTTCTCTCTCTGCCCCTCCCCACTCACACTCTGTCTCTCTTTGTCTCTCAAAAATAAATAAACATTAAAATAAAAAAAAATTTTTAAAGTGTCAAAGATGAGTGGGCATTAACTAGGTGTGAGCTTGGTTGTGAGGCTGGGGTGGGAGTGGAACAGTGTGGACAAGGTAACGAAATTGCAAAGTCTTGCGACAGATGGAACAAGGAGCTGGAGGACCCAAAAGGCCAGCAAATCTGGAATGCAGAAACTGAGAGGGAGGAGCAGTAAGAGACGAAAATGAAGAGGCAGGCAGGAGCCAAGTGATCCAGAGCTAAATATTTGGGTCTTGTTTCCTAAAAGTAATGAAAGCCACTAAGCAGTTTTAATCTCTGTCAGGCATAAATGATATACCTCAAACAGAATATTCAACTACCCCAATCGATGTAGATAAAATGGATCATATAAATATACAAAATGGCTAAAACCTAAATTCTGTTAATGCTAAGTGCTGGGGGCAATATATATATATATATATATATATATATATATATATATATATATATATATTCAAAGCAGGTGGTATTACTACAACAACCTGCTTCTCTACCTCTGATGCCTACCTGTGGTTCCTGTGAACAGTAACACTTAGCTCTTATTGACTGTATACTAAATGCTAGTGTGTTAAGTGCTTTGCATAAATTAAATGACTTAATAAAACATCTTTGCAAAGTGGGCACTATTTCGACACTGAGATACAGAGAGTGCAACCTGTAAAAGTTCTCGCAGGCAGTAATGGCAGAATAAGACATGAAGCCAGACGTCCAATTATAAAGCTAAAGCTTGAACTAATACACCGAAATATCCCGCCTAAGCTTCGGAAACACCCAATCTCACCTGACTTGGGTTTTTTCACACTGTCTTGGACTTTCTCCCATCGTGCCCAACTCATGAGATCACACCTGTTTTGTAAATTGATTGTCAACCAAACTCCATACAATAAACCACAGGCCACCCCTAGAACCAGAGCATTGATTCCATTGGTTCTGGCTCATTCTCTCCTCACCAGCCCAAGATTTTGATGTCCCAGTCATCTGGTAGCTAAACCCAACAGTTTTTAAAAAAATATTTGCTAGAAAAATACAAACTTACCTGAATATGAGCCAAAGAGAAACAAGGAGGCAAATCAGTCTTCTCCTAATAATTGTTTTATTATCCTGCTTTTGATTTTCTACCCTCTCTCTATTCCTAATCAAGAGCTAGGATGTTCCAAATTGTAGGTTTATAAAGTAGGGAAAGTACCCACTAGATGTCAGCCTTGAGCTGCAATGGGGTTTACTGAGACGTGGCCAGGGAGGTAAGCTGTTATGGAGAGAGCAAGAAATGGAAAAAAAAGGTTTAGAGTTTGGGGGATTTCTTTTGTACTGTAAACTAAGACTGGAATTGTAGTTAGCTCTTTGTACCAACACAGTAGTTTGATTTCTCAACAAGTATAATTAGGCCAATACATTAGATGATGTCACTTCTCTGCTCAACAATCTCCAATATGTTCCCTTCTCATTCAGAGTAAAAACTGAACTCCTTACCACAGCCTATTAATACCCCACTCTACCATCCCCATTCTCACCCACTTCAGCCACACTCTCCCCTGAACACACCTGGACACTGTGGCCATCTTCTCAGGAGAGGTCCTCCTGGACACCTTTTGTAAAATGGCACCCAGCCTGCACCACACCACCCATAGTGACTTATTTTTCGTCTAATACTTATCACCACCTGACACACTACATTTACTTACTGTCAGTGTCTCTCTGGGACAGACTTCCAAGAGTCATTTGTTTTCATTCAGTGAATGCTTATTAAAAACCTAATATAAAGAAGGCACTGAATTATGGGAAGTATGAGAGACATTATCTTATTGATGAGAAGCACAGTCTCTTGCTCTTAACTCATATAACATCTCAGAGAGAATGCATGCACAATATTTTAAAAGGTTTTACAAAAAGAACTATTTGACAATCATGGCTGCCCACTGTGGAAAACTATGGGAACAACAAAAACGTGACGCATGCATTCACCTCTAGGCCTATTTACTACCCTGCCTCCAAATAGAAGATTGTTCAATTCTTAAACCCTCCTTGGAAGATGTTTTCTGCAGAGTAGGAGCCTTTCTTCGTGGGTAACCCATTCCCGTCCCCTGCATTTGAAACCCATTTATTTTGGTTTGTCCTCAATGCAAATGAAAACCACCCAGTTACCTTTCTCCAGATTATTCAATATGCACTATTTAAAGGTGTTCTTTGCTTTGATCTTTAATTCGAAGCTGAGTTGTATTTTTGCCCAGAAGACTCAATTAAGTTTCATTATCTCCATGTCCATTCTCCCATTCCTATACCTCATGCCCCTGGGGAAAAAATAACCATTGTCCTTTCTGCGAAAGAAAAACAAAAAGTGAAAGTCAAGAAAAATAATCCACCATATGCATATGGCCTGGGTTCCACCAAACTACTAGGAGTAAATTCAGGCTCCTCTGGACCCAAATCAATTATTTAGCCTCTTTCCAACCCCTCCACCCTCACAGACACTGTCATTCTAATGCAAGGAAGGAAGGAAGGAAGGAAGGAAGGAAGGAAGGAAGGAAGGAAGGAAATAAATAAATAAGGGAGGGGGGAGGGAGATGTTTGAGCAGATTATCACTAGAAGATGATTTTTTAAGAATATGGAAGAATGACTAGTAAATTTTAAACAGCTTTACTCTCCAACACAGATTTGTCTGTAATGCTGCTGCTGTTTAATATAAGAACACGTATGAGTTCCAATAGAGAACATTTTGGTGCACTTTCCTTGGATCTACAACCTATGATCTATTTGGATATTTTCTCTCCTTTTAAAGAAAATTTACTATTTCTTTAGAGAAGCATATGACTGTTTCCCTCTGAAATCTTTTCCGTTGCTTTGAAGTACAGCCAAACATATCCCATGCATAATCCTGTTAATTTATTTCTTCTCCTTATGGAAACATTCCAAATAAATGTGGCCACTTGAAAGGTGCTAATACAATTAAAATGACAAACTCATTTCAATGGATTTTATTTTACTTTAAAACAAGATATTTACATCACCAGTTTGTTGAGAATTTAAAGCTTATTTAGATAAAAGGCCTAATGAGACTCTGCTAAGTTATGAATATTATTAGCCCTTAAGATTTTAAGGATAATTTGGCTGCTTTATAACATTATGCTGTAGACAAACTTCAGCCAGGAGTTGGGACTCACAGCAAGAAATTGAACCAAACTCCCCAGACTGTGGTGCTCATTGTAGTTCTAAATCTAAGCTTAGGACAATATTTATTGTCTCTCCTATTTTAAAGTGAATTATATCAGGAAGGTTTGGAAACTAGCCAATGTTTGAGGGTAGGGAATTTCTGCTCTCACAAAGGTAATGGTCAGACTGATCAGAACAAATTGTTCTTGAGACAAGAGTCCAAGAATTGTTCGGAAAAATAGCTTAATTTAGAAGTCAGCCAACTTCTTTACCCACCCCTTCCTTCAAAGTCCAACTGCCCCAATTTTCTCATAAAAATACACAATTTCACTTATCTGTACTTTATCTGACAACTGTGTTCCTCCAGCCCTCTCCTCCTCTGGGCTGGGTTCTACAATATCCTACCCTCCTATCCTCCACTTGGTTCTACCAAGGAGATGAGCACCTCAATTCAGTGTGTCCAAATTAGGCCTCCAAGGAGTAGTAACTACCTTCACTGGGCTGTTTAACTCTGCACATTAGGCCCCAATAGCACAAACCAGGCTGTGTGGCTCCTAGCCCAGGAGCTCCAATCTCTCTGCCTCCAGTGTCCTTGCTATCTGCTCACCTGAGGAGAGGTCTTCCATTTCCACTGCTCCCTCTGGGTAAGCATGTGAGGCAGGCCTGTGGGCTTCACTACTAGCTGATACAACGAACTCTGCTTCTACTCCACAAACCTTGCTGCTCTCTCCCACTGCCACTCTAGAGCAGGCAGGGAGACAGGAGAGCCTATCTCCTGTCTTAGGTCTAAGCCTATTTTCCAACAGAATTTACCAGATGTTCTACATTTGGGAGATTTACTGGACCTCTGCCCAGCCAGTAATAAAGATGGTCTCCATTTTGCTGGCAGCTCTTATATAAACTCTTATCAACCAGAACCTTGAAGAAAATGGGTTGCCATCAAACCTCATCTTCAAATCCCTAATGCATTTGTGATGCCCTAACTCAGATCTAACACTTACAGACACCAGGGAATTAGAACCAAAGTACCCACAATGAGATTGAGGCTCATGCCACAACCGTGGCAGCTGACAGGAGTAGCTACATAAAACTGGGCAATTGGCCTTGGTCAGTGTACCAAGTTATAGCAGCTTCCACTGTAATGTCAGCTGCTTTGACACTGGAGTGTCAATCACAGCTCTAGCTGGAATCTTCAGGTGCCAAACGATTGCAGAAAAAAAAATACATTCTAAGAATCAGGAGTAGCTTTTCTTTGTAGCATACAATGAGCAAGCAGAAATCTGGCCTTAAGCAGATACAGGTGGGAGAGAAACTGTGCGTCCTTAAAACTAAAAGGCAATGCTACCTCTCAAGGACTTTGGAGTCCCAGTAGATAGGACAACATGCTTGCTAGAGCCAAGAAAGGATCCCTTCAAATCAGGCTTTTCTTCTTCAAGCATGGATGAGAACCGTAATGGCTAGATTAGGCAGACCTCTAGTGTGGGAACTTATGGAGTATGGGCATGGCTCTCCTTTGGTATACAGGCTATGTCAAGGGACTAGCAACCAAGGCTATCAGAGCAGAGAGTAAAAGGAGCAGCAGGCGAATGGAGTCTTAGAATCCCTGGACAGAATATCATGTTTCCTATCTCAATGAATGACATAGCTTGCCCAAGCTCTAGCTATCATTTGCTCTCCATCACAACCCACATCCAAGTTTATCCCATTCATAATTCTGTTGATACTGTAGGTTAGGTGCTACTCTCCCATCTAGAAATATTCAAGGGCGCTAGAAACTTGTGTGTCTCTGCCTCTGGTATGCTAACAACAGCATCCTTTCATAAACATAAACCATGCACTCCATGGCTTAAGATTGATCAGTGGGTCTCTAATGGCCTTTGACATAAAACCCAAAACACTTCACACAACCTCTCTAGCTGAATCTTGCTTTGAATTCTGTTATTTAGCTGACTCTTCATTAGTCTTCAAATGGCAACTGAAATATCTTCTTTAGCTTTCTCTGGCAGCTCCTCACCAGCTTGTTAGATGCTCTTCCTCTATGCTCCCATCATTTTTTTTTTTTTTTACATCTGTGGATCCTATCACAATAATGTTGGGTTACCTAGCTCCTCCACCCAGGGAAAAGCTCGGTAAGTGGAGGAACCATGTCTTTCATGATATCTAATGATAGCTGCTAGCACATGGGAGGCTCTCCAAGTGCTAGTGACCCAAAGATGAATAAAATACATCTCCTGCCCTTGAGAAGCATAGTCTAGCCTAGAAGGCAGTTAAACAAATAAACTAGAACAAATTAACTAGAACAATGTAAGTGCTATGACAGATGTATCATCAAAATTCTATATAAGCAACTTCCATCCCTACAGTGCCATCATCTTATACATACCACTAGTCACACTGCTGAAATTTTGCTTGACTGTCTCCCAGAATGCTGTAAGCCCAAGATAAGGGTTGGGAAAGGGGAGGGGAAGGAGAGACACTGACTGTATCCTATTCATCTTTGAATCCTCAGTGCCTCACACAGAAGAAGCTGGCATATAAAAGTGCTGTATATATTGAATATATGGAGAAATTAATCATACCTTTCCTAGGGGGTGGGAGGTGACCAAAGCAAGCTAAAATGAGAAAATCGACACTATCATTGAACCTGAACGTCATCTCCCAGAATGAAAGGAAGACAAATGACATGAGCAAAGGCATCAAGAGGCAGAGCCGGGGGTGGGGGGAGGGGGGGCGGGGAAAAAAGCACAGCTGATTTTAGGAAGATGCCCAAAGTAAATTCAAAGCCTGAGTATATTCTGCCACTCCGCTCCATCCTCTGAGGGATCTTTGGATGTCCTAAGAGACTCACAGTGAAGAGATACTTACCCTAGGTCCCCTATTCACTTATGAAATACACTGAAGAATTCTGACCTCACATCACATAACTCAGAGGTAGTCAGTCACAAGAATGGCACACAAAATTCAGCATTTTTCATTCACTACAGACCAGGTACTAGCATGCCCAAAATTCAAATAGAACTGAGACCATAGTTGTCATTCCCCATAGTCTTGTCTCAAATATGCCAAAACAACTTATTTTGGTAATGTAAGCTGTAACTTTTTTAGTAGGGTTCAATAAAAGGAGCTATAGAAAACATGTATCAAAAGAGAAAAAGGCCTAGTAATTTCACATAATGGACAGTTATGTGAACAGTTAACAATGATTCTGTGAAATTATTTTATGTAACATAACCCATGCTCTTTAGCTGGCGGAGTGACAGTGAACTTCAGGCTTTGTTCTAAACCAAACCCTTAAATGTGCATCAATGGCAAAGAATGAAGTCAAAATGAAAATACTGTATTCCGGTTTATATTTTTAATTTATGAAAACTTGTTGAAGGAAGTTCTCACACACACCAATACACTCTCTAAATTTCCATGCTCCTCATCACTATTTCACATTTGGCCTGTTTTTTAACGAATGAGCCAGAACCAGACCACCATAAACTCTTAGAGGAAAGCCCCTAAATCTATCATGCATATAAGACAGAGCTGTACTTACGAGGCTCCATGGCCTCAGTGTCTATAGATGTTGCATGGTTTTGCCTCATAAAAGGAAAAAAAAAAGGATAAATCCCACTCATGGTTTTATTGAATACATTATTTAGAATCTAACATGTATAATTTCAAAAACACAGAAGAATGGGACACCTGGGTGCCTCAGTTGGCTAAGTGTCTGGCTCCTGATCTCAGCTCATCATTAATCGGGTGGTTCACAAGTTCAAGCTCCGCATCAGGCTCTGCGCTGATGGTGCGGAGCCTGCTTGGGATTCTGTCTATCCTTCTCTCTGCCCCTCCCCTGCTTGTGCTCTCTCTCTCAACACAAATCAACATTAAAAAAATTTTTTTTAACACACAGAAGAGTAAAATAAACAGAAAATCTATTTTGTGTTGTCTGAAACTTTTGAAATAAGGAATGTTGACTAGAATACTCTGCATTAAATGGCAGTGTGTGATTTTGCAGCCTATAAAAAATGACATTCTTGGGGCGCCTGGGTGGCTCAGTTGGTTGAGCGTCTGACTCTTGGTTTCAGCTCAGGTCATGATCTTGCGGTTCGTGAGTTCGAGCCCCACATCGGGCTCTGCTCTGACAGCATGGAGCCTGCCTGGGATTCTCTCCCTCTCTCTCTGCCCCTCCTCTGCTCTGTCTCTCAAAATAAACTTAAAAAAAAATTTTTTTTTAAATGACATTCTTTAAGAAAACAGGGTGAAAAGAGAAAAAATTAGGAATGTGGAATTGAGAAATACCCTAAATATGGTGGAAAATGTCAAGAGACATAAGCGACATGGAGGGGAAAATCCTAGTACCAAGAAAGCAGTATAAGATTTCAGTGAACCTCTGGCAACATAAAATTGTGTTTCTAGCATTGTACAAAGTCTACCATGATGAACAGCCTATCAGATTATAATGCCTTCCACATCAAAATTCAAGTGTATCTATATGGGAAATGTTCCATAATGTCAGGTCTGGTTATACAATGGGTCAGTAAGCAATCTTTACAAAAATTCCTTGACAGCAATATTTGCAGAAAAATATTTTAGCCCAATTGATATTTATTCTGTGTAGGGCTAGAAAAAAACAAAGAGATTCTAACTTTCTATATTCGTGTTAACTTAGAAACATATCTATTATAAGAAGGCTTACTGTATCAGGGGTGCCTGGGTGGCTTAGTTGGTTGAGCGTCCAACTTTGGCTCAGATCATGGATCTCACAGTTCATAAGATTGAGCCCCACACTGGGCTCTCTGGTCAGCGCAGAGCCCACTTCAGATCCTCTGACTCCCTCTCCCCTCTGCCCTCCCCTGCCCCCCTCATGCTCTCTCTCTTAAAAATAAACAAACATCAAAAAAAATAAATAAAAGGGTTACTATATCAAATTCATGCCATATTATTTGTCTTCGTTATTAGTAAAAATATTTACAAATAGGATACCAACATCAAACTCTGTAATAGTATCTTTTTAAAATTCAACTTTATTATGGCTTTAAGGAAATATAGGCATCTAAGCTCTTTCTAAACTATAACATTTTTTTAAATTATTCTTTTCAAAGAATGTTGTAAACACTTTAGTTTTCAATATAAAAAGATACTTGGGATGGACAATTCATGATTTTATATAATCATACAGAGTGAAGAGGAAATGATATTGAATCAAACTCCCAAACCCAAATATCTGGGTAACATAGTCAAATACTTTAAAGCTGGTGTGTGTGTGTGTGTGTGTGTGTGTGTGTGTGTGTGTGTGTGTGTGTATGTGTACATTTATAACAATTTTTAACTACCATAGGAGCATCCAAAATCGATCTGAAAGCTGCTTGTCTAAACTTTTCAAATTCAACAATTTCATCATTTCTTCCTCATTAAAAAACCGGAAGATTTAAACATAGCAGAAATGCAGGACCAGTATGACCATTCCTCTCGATAGCAATAATATCTACTTTGGGATTGGCTAGATCTAAGGCTAATGGTTAAATGGAATCTGGAATCCTCCCAAACCAGCTATGATGAATTCCTTTGAACACTGTTTTGGACAGACAGCCCCTGAGGGGTTCACTCTGGAAAACAGAAACACGAGGTCATTTCCAAATCCACTGCATCAGGGAAGAATTTAGAAAAACCTCTTGAAGACACAGCCATAGTTTTATGCTTCATGCTGCTCAAAGATAGCTCTAGTCTACCATAGATTTAAATAAAAAGAAAATTAGGAAAGGAATTTCCAGGGGTGCCTGGGTGCCTCAATCGGTTAAGCTTCCGACTTCAGCTCAAGTCATGATCTCACAGTTCATGAGTTCAAGCCCCACGTCGGGCTCTGTGCTGACAGCTCAGAGCCTGGAGCCTACTTCAGATTCTGTGTCTCCCTCTCTCTCCGCCCCTCCCCCACTCATGCTCTGTCTCTCTCCCTCTCAAAAGTAAATAAACATTAAAAAAAGGAGTTTCTAGGAAACATTTTAAGACCCTACTGAAACCCAAGGTCTGATTTTAGTCTTTGACGAAAAGATGTCACTCAAACATTTATTTTTCATTCCTGATTCTGTGAAAAGGCTTCTGAAGACCAACTTTAGCTTCCGTCCAACCTAGGTCCTCAATGCTTAGAGCTCAAGTCTTTTTCATAAGGTGTAATTATTTCAATTCTATTCCTAAGGAACCAGTGGGGTTTGTTTTCTATGGATGTGCTCCCTGTTCGCCCAGAATGTGTCACATTTCCTCTGATCTTCACACAACAATCCTCTGAGATAGGATAGACAAACTCTCTCCGTTTTACTAATGACTTGCCAAATAACTTGCTGTAAGCAAAGCTAAAATGCCAGAACCAAATGCTCAAGTCCAGAACTTCATTTTTTATGCAAAAACATCAAAAAGAGGTATGACTACTTAATTTACTAATGACTCTATTTGAACATATGGATGATATAATCCACACATGGGTTATTCCCCTTGGAGCTTGGCCACAACATCAATCTAGGCCAAAACTGAGAGTTTACTTGCAAATGATGGCCAGAAATTTACCTTCATTTGTTTTAGACACCAAATACCTAATTGGCCCTCACTAGGAGACTACTTGTCTGCTGGGCAATAGAAAGGAACTTAAAAATCCACAGCTGCCATGAGAATGACATAAAAGGGAAAGTTGTTAGCCCAGGGGAGAAAAAAAGAATTCCCAAGGAAGTTATAAGGAAATGTATACAATACTCGTGTTATTTTTAAGATTTTAAACATCAGAAATGAATCCAGCTATATCACTCATGTTTTCCCATAAATAAATGTAAATGACTTCACTATTTTATAAATTTAAATGACTATACTATCAATGTAAGTGACTATGCTATTAAACTAGAACCTTGTGATTAAAGACTTTTATACCTATAATATACTTAGTTCTTCTTCATGATTACTGCTTTAAATCTAACAAAAGAGATTCATCATCTTCCACTTTCACCTGGGGTTTAAAAGTAACTTTTAAAGCCTCGGGGGTTGAGATTTCCCCTCCTTCTGTGGGAGGATATACAGCCCTGGCCTCCTCACGGTCTGTTTCACTGAGCTCATCAGTGTAGAGCTCAGTGATGGGGCCCAGAGACTCGCTCCTGGCAATGATGTCCACACCCATCTCCCTGACCTCTTCTGCATCTTCAGCCACAGTTTGGTCTTTAGCTTTCCGAAGGCTACGCATCTTAAAAGCTTCCTTTGAGGGAGCTGCGTTAGAAATGGATTTCTTAAACCTTTCCCCTGACTGTTTCAGCCTCTCTCCCGACTGCCTTAACCTTTCTCCCGACTGCCTTAGCCTTTCTCTCCTCTCCGGGGTCACTATTCTAGTTCTAATTCTGTTCACTTTCTTGTCAAAATTCTGCCGTGTCTTCTGCATGTTTTCTTTGGAAAATGCCTTTTTGATATTATCAATGCGCTCCTTGCCTGACTTTCTAAGTCTGGCAGATCTGCTTTCTTCAACATAATACTCTTCATCCGAAGACAGATCTATTGGAGGGTCAAAGACATCATCTTCAGCCTCTTGATTCTCAGTTAGGTTTCTGTCTTTAACAATAGACAGGGATGTTGGACACCGAACCTCCTCCTGAAGGAGAGAAAAAGAAAGCATGTTAGACATCAGCTCTTTTACCTTCTGGCCATGCCTTTTCAATCTCCTCCATGGGTTGTTCACCTTCTGCCTGCTCCTTAACTATTAATATTTCTCAGGGTTTCTCTCTCTGTGTCCTGTTTTATCTCCCAAGTTCAATCAGAGCAAACTGATCCACTCTTCTGTATTCAGATCCAATTGTAAGCAAACTCACAAATATTTTATCTTCACCTCTCCTCTTCTCCTAAGATGAAGATGCAATTCTAAATGATAGACTTCACCTGGATGTAACAGGGACACACCTCAAACTTAACATGTCCAAAAATTAAGGTCGACCCAGCATCCTCTCCACATCTTCTTTTCCTGGGTTTCTCAGCACCAGCACCCATCCAGGTGCCACCCAAATAGAAATCTGAGAATTTTCAACCCCAATATTTCCCCTCCTTGTCATCCCATGTCCAACAGGTCACCAAGCACTCTCAATAACACTGCTTAGTAACTCCTGTCCCCTCCTCCTTACCACTACCAATGTCCTAATTCAGGCCCCTGTCACCTCAGACCTGAGCTTGTACAATAATATGTCTACCTCCAAAGCATCACCTAAGTATTTCCCAGGAAATATTTCTAAAGCATAGCTCTTATCACATCCTTTCTCTACTTTAAAACTTTTGGGAACTCATAAATACTCAAAAGAGAGAGTTTAGTTCTTTAGTATGATCAGAAGGCTCTTCAGTTTGAGCTAAACCTACTTTCCAGCCCAGCAACACACAACCACTCTCTACTCCTCAAACACAGTGTTTTCATCCCTCCATGCCTGTGTGTATCTTTCTTTTTCACTATTCTTTTTTTTTTTTTTTTTTGCTCACTTTAATCCCTTTCACCTCTTTTCAGCTCTGTCAACAAAATCTTCAAGAATCAATTAAAAAGTCCCCAACTTTACTCAAGAAGCTAATTCTTTCTCCAATTTATACCAGAATGACATGTGCATACCTCTACTTATAATACCACTAATACCACTGTTTGAATGAATTGGAACTCTGCTCATTTATATACTGAGGCCTTCACTAAATAATAGGTTTGATGAAAGCAGAGATGTGTCTTATTTATGTTTTATGCCCAGTATCTATCAGAGAGCCTTGTGCATAGTAGTTATACTCAATAAATAACTATTCAATCAAAAAGGGCACAGACCTTCATTCAACAAATAGTTTCTAAGCACCTACCATGCACCAGTCAATGTTCTAGGAACTGAGAAACTCCTGTGGAGAAAGCAGAGTAAAAGAGCTTATATTCTTGTAGGGAGAGAAATAAACAAGTTAAATATATAGTCTGTTGGATGGTGGTAAATGCTAAAGTGAAAAATAAGGTGGGGAAGGGAGATATACAGTGACTGAGGAGGATGCTTGGAAAGGCTTCACTGATAAGATGACATCCTAGCCTAGACCTGAAGGTAATGCATATATCTGAGAGGAAAACCAAAACAGCAAGAAGGCAGCATGGCAGGAGCAGAGAGATCAAGGGGCAAAAAGAGGAAAGAGGGTAAGAGAGGTAGTGAGAGGGCCAGCTTATGTAGGGGTTCTATATCTAATAATAAGGACCATGGCTCTTATTCTGAGTCTGATAGGAAGCCTTTTAAAAAGTTTTGAGAACGGCAACATGATTTGACCCATGCTGTAAGAGGATTGCTCTACTGAAAACAGGCTCTAGGGGGCGAGATAAGAAGCAAGGAGACCAGTTGGAGACCACTGAGGTAAGTCAGGTGAGAGATGAATGAGGGTGTTGGCAGAGGTGGTGGTAAGAAGCAGTCTGATTCCAGATCTACTGGGAAGGTAGATGCTGACAGGACTTACTGCTAGATTTGGATGTGGAGTGTTAGTGTCAAGGATGATTTTCAAGCACAAGGTTAGATTTCCCATTAACTGACATGGGGAAGAAAGCAGATGGAAGAAACTGGAGGGGAAAGATGAGATCTGAGATGTCAAGTAGGCAGCTGAGTATACAAACTTGGAATTCAGGAAACAGGTCTGGACTGGAGATAGATATAAATTTTGGAGTCATTAATGTCAAGCATTAAAAATCATGAGACCAGATGGAGGAGACTATTAAGAGACTGACTGAATGGGACAACACTTAATGTTATTCAAACTCCTTGGGGCCAAGGTACATTTCAGAATTCAGAACATTTCAGATTTGAGGAAAATAACTTTTACATTACATCTCCAGTCAGATCTTGGGAAGAAACAATTTTGTGACATGAATATGAACGAATGTTCACTATAAGGTGCAATAAAGAGTATAAACAGGGGCACCTGGGTGGTTCAGTCAATTAAGCATCCAACTCTTGATTTCAGCTCAGGTCATGATCTCACAGTTTTGGGGATAGAACCCTGCATCAGGCTCTGTGCTGACAGTGTGGCACCTGCTTGGGATTCCTTCTCCCTCTTTCTGCCCCTCCCCCACTCATGCACACACTCTCTCTCTAAATAAATAAATAAATAAATAAACCTAAAAAAAAAAAAAAAAGGAAAAGAAAGAGTAGGGGGCGCTTGGGTAGCTCCGTCAGTTAAGCATCCAACTTCGGCTCAGGTCATGATCTCATGGTTCATGGGTTCAAGCCTCACATTGGGCTCTGTGCTGACAGCTCAGAGCCTGGAGCCTGCTTCAGATTCTGTGTTTCCCTCTGTCTCTGCCCCTCCCCTGCTCATACTCTGTCTATCTCTCTCAAAAATAAATAAACATCCGAAGAAGAAGAAGAAGAAGAAGAAGAAGAAGAAGAAGAAGAAGAAGAGGAGGAGGAGGAGGAGGAGGAGGAGGAGGAGGAGGAGGAGGAGGAAGAAGAAGAAGAAGAAGAAAGAAGAAGAAGAGGAGGAGGAGGAAGAAGAAGAGGAGGGGGAAGAAGAAGAAGAAGAAGGTGGCAGTTGCCTTTAGAAAAAAAAAGGAAAGAAAAAAGAGTATATAAACAGCCTTGTGCTATTTCAGGTCAGGTTTTGCCACCAAATGGGTTCAGGTTAACCCTAGGTAGCAAGCTACCCAGTATGTTATGAGAAAATTTTAATTTTTAGAAATTTTTGGATTTTGGATTTCTAAGATAGATTTCAAAACTGTAGAAGGAAAAGATGAGAAAGAACCAAAAAAGGAGAAGTATCAGCTATTGAGGCAGGAAGAAATGCAAGAGAGTAGCACCCTCAGAAGCCAAGGGAAAACAAGTTTCAAGATGAGAGGGAGGGACCAACTATGTCATATGTGTCAAAGAATAAGGATGAAGATTGGGTTTGGAAACATAGCAGACACTGGGGACCCTTGAGAACCAGCCCAGAAACACAGCTGCTAAAGAATCCCAACTTACTATTTAGGGATTATTTCCAAAACTAAACAGGCAAGACTTTAAGGATCATGAGACTCTTAAGGGAATCCATGAGTTAAAATTTCTATTTTGAATTTCCAGTATAATGCCTTTGCATATATCATTTTCTTAATGTTTACTATTTTTTGAGAGAGAGAGAGAGAGAGTACAAAGAGATGAGGGGCACAGAGAGAGAGAGAGAGAGCACGAATGGGGGAAGGGTAGAGAAAAAAAGAAACACAGAATCCAAAGCAGGCCTCAGGCTCTGGAGCTGTCAGTACAGAGCCTGACACAGGGTTCTAGAAACCACTAGATCATGACCTGAGCCAAAGTTAGACACTTAACCAATTGAGTCACATAGGCACCCCTCATGAGTTACAATTTCTAAAAGAAACTGTGCTCCTACTTGAGATCTAAATTAAATCTGTTCAATAAGGGCCACCTGGGTGGCTCAGTTGGTTGAGCATCTGACTTCGGCTCAAGTCATGATCTTGAGGTTCGTGGGTCCGAGCCCCATGTTGGGCTCTGTGCTAACAGCTCAGAACCTGGGGCCTGCTTCGCATTCTGTGTCTCCCTCTCTCTCTCTACCTCTCCCCCACTCACACTGTCTCTCTCTCTCTCTCAAAAATAAATAAACATAAAAACATTTTTTTAATCTGTTCAATAAAATAAATGAAATAAATATGTAAGAAACAGGTTTATTCCAAAAACCTATCAGCCTGATAGTCAAGAAGGTCCTTGGAACCTGATTTCTTTGGATACTTGCTTAAAATTAAATTCTTTGGCTACAGGATTGGAGAGTCTATCTAGCAGCTTTGAAAAAAAGAAGAAAAGGCAGGTGGGCGTGTCATAGCTCTCAGATGAATCAGTGAAAGCAGCAAAATTATCCCTCTCCTTTCCTGACACCTGCTACAGGGAGTAGCTTCAGCAACACCAAGTGGGTTGGTATGGCCTGAGAAGGTATAATTAGAATAGGAAGGAGCCAAAGAATAATTACTGCTTAGTAGGGGGAAAAACCCTCACAGTCTTGCTGTGAAGGAATCAGATATAGCTTAACTCAGGAATCACATACCCTTCTCTTCAATGCACAAATTATACAAAATCAGGCTTAAAAAACAAAACAGAGGTAGAGTAAGAGAAAGTACTTGTTACACGGATCTATTTGTTGCAATTCCTATGAGTCAGAGATACCATGAGTTAATGATGAATATGCTGTAATAATAATTAAAGATTATAGGCTGGGTTACGGTTGATTTCCAAATAATTATTATATCTCTTTTTATGTAAAAGACCAGATAAAACGATGATTTTTGTAACAAAACGAGTACTATGATAAGAGTAAAGTGGGCCCTATCAAAGTAATGTAGCCAGGGGACTTCCGGATACACAGAAGTCTGGGATTTGTCACTAGGGAATAACCAAATATCTCATTTGGTAACTGCAGACATGTGGTTTGTAAGCAAAATTGTTAAAAGAGATGGTAAGACTGCTGGCTTTCATGAGAAGGTCATCAAAGTGGACGTATGTTAAGGAGAAATGATAATTAATGAAAACTAGCAGATAGTTTTTTAAATGCAAATGTCCAGGATTAGGTGAAAGCTCAGCCATACACAACTGTGGGAAATAAAATGCCAATAAAGATTGCCACCAAGGGGCGCCTGGGTGGCTCAGTCGGTTGAGCGTCCAACTTCAGCTCAGGTCATTATCTTGCAGTCCGTGAGCTCGAGCCCCGCATCGGGCTTGCTGCTGTCAGCACACAGCCCACTTCGGCTCCTCTGTCCGCGCCTCTCTCTGCCCCCTCCCCCACTCACACTCTCTCTCAAAAATAAATAAATAAAACATTTAAAAAAAAAAAAGATTGCCACCAAAAGATGTAACTAGGGAAAACTTTTTGAGGAAAAACCCAAATGGAAATGAAAGTATACTACAGCTGAATTACTCCAGCTTTAAGTTCATTTTAGAAGGACAGGTGATCTCAAAATAACCACTTACACGTATTAACTATGAGAATGAAATGTAGAAACTAATTTTAACTAAGAAGAACCATGTGAATACTATACAGTGTTCTAACAGCTAAAGAATCATCAAATCCATTCTTAATTGCCTTTATCTTTTCTCTAGAAGCTCTGCCATCATAAAAGAGCAACTGCTTACTGACAAACCATTGCTGACCCTGAGCAACTTAATTTCATAGAACCTTCACAGCATTATATCTTACCAGGAATAAGATCTGACTTAAATTAGTGCCTCTCAGTTGTTTTTTACATACTAATCTTTGACTTGTTCAAGTAACTATAGGAGTTCAAAGAGAAAAAAATAGCAAGCGTCAGGTAATAAATAGGTGAATAAAGAAAATAATCTTAACTATAATAAACAAATTAGGTCAACAGACCAACTGACAAAAGTTCAATTAGAACTTTTCAGAAACTTCTTTCCTCTAGCTTTTGTAGATCTTGATTGGTACATGGCCCACTCTCCATAAAGGTTCTCAGGAGAAATGCTAGATGCCAAGAATGTTGCCGGGCACGCCCCATGCAAGTGAAGGGTGCAACACAACCCCTTCCTGCTGATGCCCTTGGAAGGTGAACTGAAGAATGGATCCTACATTCTCTAGTACCAAATCTAGATCCCTATTACATGCACTAACACTGGGACTGGTCTCTTCTTAAATAAAACACGTTCTTAAAAACAGACCCAAAATACTACTCTTTCATACCAGTGTAACTGTATCAGTCAATAGAGTGCTATGGAGAACTGCCTAATGTGTAAAGAATGCTATGGAGAGTTGTGGCCCACATCCTTAGTGTCTTACAAATATCTGCCTACATACATAATCCAACTGTGTTCTTATTTCATTTTGGTTTTGCTCTTCTAGGGTTTTTTCCTATGCATAGGGATAGCCATCTATTTTTAAAATACACTGCGATAACACTGTATATTATATATACACTGGTGAACATCCCTACACACATTCCTGATTTTATGCTTAGAAAAATTCTTTGATATAAAATTTTGGTGCCCGAAGGTTTGTGAAGGTTCTTAATAACATACTACAAAAACTTCCCTCCAGAAATGTTGTACCAGTTAATACTCCTAACCAGCAGAATATGAAAGTACCCTTAAACTCTGGGTATATGTTTTAATAACTGAAAATATTTAAATGGGTGAAAATGGAATTCTTCTCATTTGTCTTTTGTGAACAGTCTGATAATGACTCTCAGTTTTCCTACCACAGGACGAGAGTTCAACTTTTTCCTTTTGATTTGTAAGAGTTATAAAACATATTATAAATATTATGCATCTTGCCATGGACGTGTTCCTATTTCAAAAAATATGAGTGCCAAGTGCAGAGTAATATAAGAACTTAGCACAATACACAATGCCACACAAAAACTACTATATTAAATAGGCTAAGTCAAAAGACTATAAGCATTTATAAGCAATTACTGATATAATTGACTCCTATGCTTGTAAAACTGTAACAAAACTATAAGAAACATAAAAACAACTGCCTAATTGTTAAGTAATAGTTTTGCTTATTGTAATTATTTTACATATTCTCACATGTAAAAATTCCAACAGAGAAACAACATTCTGAAAAGTTTACATTTTACTGTTTAGGACTTTCCAGGGTCTCCATAGAAGGGGGAAAACTACATTGTGGGATTACTATCCTCCATTTCTCTTTTTAGGTGTTTTAAACTACAGGCTTCTTAGATCTCTTCTAGAACTAACACTCTCAATGTATGAAAGCGCATCATGCTGATATGGCTAATATGCTGGAGGAGTCTTACCAATATTAAGTTTCAAAGGCAAGAAATAGCCTCAGCTCTGATCCACAGTTCATATTACACAAAATGGTTGAGAAGCTCAAAATACTGATAGGATAGTACATTAGTCAACACAGTAATGGCTTTATCCTGAGATTCTTGCTGATACAGAATGCCACTCCGTGAATAAATACAATAGTAATGACGAGATGCTGGAAACTTCTAATAGGACTGGTTGGCAATTCAAGGATGTTAAGATTTTTCAGTAACCAAGCAAAACACAAGTGGCAATCTTACCTGGAATATTACCACACGGAATTTGTTTTTCTTCATTATTTCCTCTTGCTTGGATTCAACTTTTCTCACGTGAGTTTGCTGCCTCTCCACCCGGGCCTTCACATCTTTAATGTGAGCACTGACTTTTCGAGTTTTCTCAAACAACTTGTTAATGACGTAGCCTGTATTGCTGTGTGACTGTGAAAGCTTCAACAGGTCAATCTGGACAGATTTTATGGCATTTTCCATTTCCCTGTGTCTCTCCTCTAGTCTCTTCTGGCTTGCCTGCACACTGTCCACGATGGTGGCTACTTTGTCCAGCACAGTCACAATGGTAAGAGCAGCGTCTTGGTCTTCATCTTCTGTAACACTTGACAGGCGATTCTGATGGGTTTTATCAGCATTTGAAGCAGACCCATTATGTTCCATTTTACTTATTTCTCAGTGAAAGATGTCCCACCACAATCAATTCTGGCACTAAGAGCAAAAAGTTAGCTTGATAACAGGCAACAGGGTTGTATAAAGGGTTGGAAACCCCACCCCTGGAGACTGGTCAAGTATTTATAACTACAAATACCCACACGTGACTGGTCTGCAATATGAATCCTTGCAGAGCACTGGGTACTGTTCCAAACATGCTTGGTGACTGACTAATGGACTCAAATAAGACTGTGTGGAGAGAAGAGGAAAGCTTTAAAAAAAAAAAGTTCCCTGAAGCCACCATGTTACTAATATTAAGCCTAGAAACCAAATGATCAAAAAAAGCAAACACTAAATATTGGGGGAAGCTTTTGCCTTTAAATAATTTGAAGCAGCATTTGAAAAAGCAAAGGGGAATTCTGAACTGAAATCTTTTTGTACTTACTTCACACATTAAATGTACCGATTTATCAATATCAAAGAATGTAGTAAAATAAACACACCAAAACAGAGGCCATATAGTGAAAACATTATATTATAACATGCTTTTCCAAACCAAATATTAAAATTAATATTTAATTTTTAACATATTCTTAAATTCTACATGCATACTTCTGATTATCTAAACTACATGTTAAACAGCTGAATACATTCTACTCACACTTCAGATCTTTAAACACCAACAATCTATTAATATAACTATTACTACAGGACAAATTTGGATAGAGGTCTTAGATAATTTTTAAGCTCACTTTAAGAGCACCCATCATTAACAATCATTTTTGCATTTTATTCACAAACACTGATACAATTTATTTATGTTAAAACAAATATTTTTTTAAAAATGAATGTGTATTAAAGTAGTTTAACTGATAGAGAAGGCTTTATTCCAATCTGTTTGTTAAACAGACCATTTTCACAATACCTAAACCTACTTTTCAGTGATCTGTTCCATCTTGGCTACCAGATATCTTTCCGAATTATCAGAATTATTTTTTCAAAGAGAGGAATAATCAAATTCCAATCCATACAGCTTATAAATATTTTACATCTAACACACAGCTCTACAGTTCATGCGATAGGCAGGGTCTAAAAAATCAGTTACTAAATCTCAAAAAACATTTAAATGTCTATTTAAACACAGTGTCTTCTAGATTTTTTATCTTTTTTTGTAAGAAAAGTAATCTGTAAACATCTTTACCTTTAGTTCATGCTTGGTCATTTGTTGTGGTCACTGTGGAAGAAGTGGGTATGACTTTGTAACCATTTGTGAAGTGGTCCATCTTTGCAAAAATATTACATTCCATGGGTAAAGAACAAGTCTTAGAATTACCATGTGGTATAAATTTGTGAAATCAATTTCTGTATTTAAAAACATAAAACAAAGACTACGAAACAGTCCAAAACTGTTGTAGCTGAATATTCTAAATACGAGCCAACAGTACTACACTAAAAATGTCCAAAAATAAGGCCTCTGAAATAAATATTTCCATTCTTTAAAAAAAGACATAATAAATGTACATCACATGGTCAGTGTACATATAAAAGTCATCAGTTTAAACCATTCTGGATGACGTATCTGAAGTAAAATGACCTAGGTTTTGCTTCTGTCGCCGTCCTCTGTTGTTTTTAGGGCATTTTCTGTTGAATTAAAAAAATAAAGAAAAGAAAAAGGTCATTTTGTTTAAGATATTTCAAATGTTTCCAAAGTAATACACATTTCACACATAAAGCCTTAATGAGAAACAGGATGCTGTTTGATGCAAGTCAAGCTGAGGACCAACGTGTCAGACTGCTATCTTCCCTACACAGCTGGGGACTAGAGGTTAGGTACAGAATGCAGGTGTAAGCACAAGCAAAGCTCACTCCTGGGTCTCTACTGCTGCAGATGCACTTCCCCGCCCTTCTTCTGGCCTGACAACTCCCTAGCTGCAGTGACCAATAACATATAAACCTAGTATAGTAGAAAGGATCCTGATCCATGTACTTCCTCTGAGCATTATGACACCCCCAAAGTGACAAGAACAGCTTGGACAAGGGAGTAATCGGGAAGAAGTGTGCTTATTAACCTCAGATATGAATAGACAGGAAATGCTTAGCGATTTTAGACAAGGAGTCAAAAGAAGTTTTTCTGCACCCTGCTTGGGCAAATCACAGAACCCAATAAAGAACTGTCATCCTGGGGATAAGGGATAGTCTTGGACTCTGCTTTCCCTTTAGTGTACATGTTTCTCCGTGGTGGTATCAATCTCATTGTGCTGTAATTGCTCTTGTGCCTGCCCACCAGAATGCAAACATACGAGCTCTTACTATGCACAAAGTGCTGTGGTATGCAGTGTGGAACAAAGGCACTGGGATGAATTCTGGGAATTCTGAGTTTGGACTCTGCTAAAAACTAGCTGTGCAATCTCCTTTTCCTACATATGAAATATTAAAAGTTGTACCAACCTCTAAAATCTCTGCCAGCAAGGTATTTATAATCTAATGGAAAGAAAGTCTTGTGACAAGGAATATTCCTAAAGTTCTCTGTTTCTAGTTCAGTTTCAAAGAGCACTGCTTTGCCTTGACTTAAAAGCCTTGGTGTTAACACTTTCATCTTATATGCTGTTGTTTGCAAATTTTATCTCACTAATCCTCATAAAAACACTTTGAGGTAGACAGTGATGAAATCACGTCCATTTCATGGTTAAGAAGCCAAGCAAACCTCTTTAACTGTCACCATGACCTTGGAAAAATTCCAACTTCCTGGGGCCATGGTTTTGTCATCTATAAAATAAAGGTGTTTGGCTAAGATGATGTTTGAGGTCCCTGCTATTGTCATTCTAGGGGTCTCAAAACATAAAAGAAGATTCCAAGTATAAAAGAAGAAAATTTTACTCATGCAGTCTTGCTCAGTGAGTCAGTGGGAACATCCTTTTAATGGAAGATTCCTCACATGTAACAGCCACCATGGGATAAGTGAACAGCTGTCCCATAATGGACCGTGTGGGAGAGGCACTCCTTAAAAATTCAGTGGAGCTAAGTCCAAGTACATAATTATAATATTCTAAATTCAAGAGAGCAAAACATTTGAGGGGAGACAACACCACAATAAAAAGACAGGCCTCAATGAGGAGACATGTAAGATAAATTCAATGAGATGAGCCTTCAGTCACGGAGACAGTGGGCAGCAAAAGACGGCTGCAACACAGTTATAAAAACACTGTGATGTCTAAAGTCTGTGAAGGCAGCACATGGATTTGGGATATAAATTTGAGGGCACAAACTTGAAAACTACTTGTCAGGTAATTTTAATTTAGTAGAATTAGAATTTTGAAGATTGTAGCACACTGAAAACAGAAGTGTAGAACAAGATAAAAGGCTGGATTGGGATTTGTAAAGGGCTTAAGTATCTTGAGTAAGGTATTCCCCCATCTAAGCCTTCAGTCTCCTCACCTCTCTAGAATAGAAGGCATTGACTCAAAGCTGCTTCCTGCTAACTCTAACATCCTTTGATCTTCTTAAACATGACATCGTCACCAGGCCTCAAAAGCTTCCCTCATCTTTACCTTCTTTCTCTCACCCTCCAAATAATTCATTACTCCGCTCCTGCTTTACTCGAATAACGTCCTAAATAGGTCCCCTGACCTCACATTTTCTCTCCTCCAGTGAAATTTTGCAGATGACACCCAGATTAATGCTCTGAAGAAATGATTCATACCAAGTCATTCCCCCCAACTCTATTCAAAAGCCCTGTCCCTCTAACAAAATTAAGTTTGAACCTTGCTAGCAAGCAATGGTCATACTTGGCAAATGTATTTCCTGAGGTGACTCAACATAGACCCTCCTCTTGATGGTTCAGTGGAAAGAGGAATGGTTTGGAAACCAGGCAGCACTGAATTCAAATCCAGCACTTCCACTTACCAGTGGGATGACCACAGGCAAACTACTTAACCTCTAAGCCGATATTAAATGGCCACAGGCAGCTCTGCTGTTACGTGGGTTTTTTTTTTTTTTTCTATTTCCCCTTTCTGCTGTCATTTTTTATATTATTATCCCAATTTTAATCTACTGCCC
This sequence comes from Felis catus, assembly GCF_018350175.1. Classification (NCBI taxonomy): domain Eukaryota; kingdom Metazoa; phylum Chordata; class Mammalia; order Carnivora; family Felidae; genus Felis; species Felis catus. The sequence continues at coordinate 62,639,195 of NC_058380.1, read as the reverse complement.
ATTTTTTTTTCCTACTGCCCAATTTTATACTCAGTAGTCTTGCCTAAGGGCAGATCATCTGTTCAGTGGAATAAAGTCCACTGATTTTAGCACTTGAATTTTATGAAAAATACCTGTTATTCAGAGAACATTTTTTATCATTTCTAGATTTATCATTTCAGCTCCAGATGGCTGAGACTAGTGAAGGTCTGGCTTCTATCCAGACCTTGGATAGAAGAGCTATAAATCCATTATGGCCTGCCAATATCTGTACTTGATATGCTCCAATCCTCTGCCCAGAATAATGCAGACAAGTACAGAAATGATGTTTATGGGACTTCTGAACCAAATCTTAAAGGAGACAGGAATAGCCAAGCAAGACAAAAAAAAAAAAAAAAACAGGACACTGGGAAGCAGAAAGACAATATGAACTGGATTTAGCTGGACTTTTCTTGGGTCCACTTCATTTCTGACTTCTACATTTCCACTAAGTTTGGAAAATACCCATTTTTTCCCTGTTGCAATCCAAGAATGTCCCTTAATTTTGAGTTTAATTATGATAAATGCCAATGGTTTTAGTTATGATGGAGAATTTTAAAGATTACTTATAACTGTGTTCCAGAAAATGAAGTAATGAAATGTTAAGACAATGATATACGAAGAAAAGCCATTTTCTTTGATCTCTGATTTCTTCCTTTCTTATTATATTTACTATGGATAAAATATATCCTTAGGGCAAAAAACACCTTGCAGTTCATCAGTGCCTTAAAAATTGGGGCAGGCCCTTCTGTGCATGTGCAGGCCATTCTGCTACTACAATCATCATTCCAGAATGCAGTTCTAAGATCCCTACATTCTTTATGCCACTGAATATTATCCATGCTCCCTTTGCCAGCTGCCCAGCTACACCTGTAACCCTGAGAATGAGTTCTTGTCAATACTCTAAGGAAGCAAGATAAGGACAGGTCAGACCTACCTAGAAATCTTAGGAACTGATCCTAGGATTTTTTCCTAATAGACAGGAAGACTTAAAGCCCCTATCATTTTGAGTGTGCTTCAAGGTTCTTCTTTACTTTAACAGCTATCCAACTCTAATTTAAGGTTGGTATTTCTTAGGCCATTACCTACCTCGTTATGCACATGACAATCGCTACTATAATGGCAATCTGTACAGCTCCAATAATTGCTGCAATAAGAACATGAGTGAGCTTTTGCCTACTTGGCACAACATAGAGAATACTAAAGTCCGTCTTTTCACAGTGCTGTCCAGTGTAACCAGATTCACATCTGAAAAGGGGAGGAAAAAAGATTCCTATGAGAATTACAGATTCTAATAATTCTAGGTTTTAGAAGAACATACAAAAGAATAATAAATTTATACAAAAATAGCAAATTAGGTGCTTTCCCACTATCTGAAAAAAAAACCCAAAACTTCCATCTGTGTATTTCCTTAAACGCTACTCAATGTCTATTTCACAGTGCATCTTTCACCTATCATTATAGGACATTAATTTTACAGTTGCTAAATGGTCTTTATTACACCTCCTTTAAAAAAACAGATACATAAGGGGCGCCTGGTGGTTCAGTCAGTTAAGAGTCTAATTCTTGACTTTAGCTCAGGTCATGACCTCAGAGTCATGGGATTAAACCCCACGTCAGGCTCTGCGCTGGGTGTGCAGCCCACTTGGGTTTCTCTCTCTCTCTCTCTCTCTCTCTCTCTCTCTCTCTCTCTGCCCCTCTCCCACTCAAACAAGTACATGCTCTCTCTCTCTCTCAAAAAAAAAAAAGGTACATAATAGTACCTTCACTGGCTATCATATAGCTAACATCTATTCCTCAGTCTAAGAGACATGCCAGCTATTGCCAGCTATTTCCTTTTTTTTTTTTAAGTTTATTTAATTATTTTGAGAGGGAGGAGGGGGGGGGAGAGAGAGAGAGAGAGAGAGAGAGAGAGAGAATATCCCAAACAGGTTCCATGCTCTGCATGGAGCCCCATAAGGAACTCAATCCCATGATCTTGAGATCATGACCTGAGCTGATACCAAGAGTTGGATGCTTAACTGACTGAGTCATCTAAGCGCCCCTATTTTCCATTTTTCACAACTATGAATTAGGTGTAACAAATATTGGTGAGTGTGCACATTTCTATATTTGGTGTTATTCAAAAGGCTAGGTACTTGGAAATGGGATGACTAAATAAATAGATATAAACATTTACAGTTCTCTGAAAATTGCACTTTTTATATTATATCCAACACACTTTAGTGTACATAAATATAATCATTTAAGATGCAGGGGGAAAAGTAAAATAAGTTATTGACAAAAGCAGAGTCAAGCAGCCAAACAGGAGCTAATCTTAGAAATTATCTGAATTCCAAGTAAATAAAAAGGCAACATCAGCTGATGATAATAATTTGACAGGGGGAAACATTTAAGATGTTTAACAAATTTCACACTTTGTAGCTGACAGAAGTAAAATGTATAAATTAGCCAGCCTTCAGTTAGAACTGATTAATAAAACCTCTGAAGTGTGAGGATAGTCGAGTTATTAACATCCCACACTTCATTAGAAAAAAAGATTTTTTAATAGAGCACACATAAAGAATAAGAAGAAATAGGAATAGGGAAATAGGAAGCCAGGGGTGATGTGAGTCCACTCCTCCCATCCCTGAGGTTCCTACACACCTATCAGAAAATTTCACACTGGGTCTAAGTCTACTAGCAGACAAAAAAAAAACAAAAACAAAAACAAAAACAAAAAACCAAAGTAATAAGGCAGATTTATAGATCATGGAATAGAACCTGAGAGCCCTGAAATACGCCCATACATCTATGGTCCAACTGATCTTTGACAAGGGTGCTAAGACAATTCAATAAGAAAAAATAACCTCTTCAACAAAGCTGCTGCGACTAGATGTCCACATGCAAAAGAATGAAGTTGAACCTCTTCTTTACAACATACACAAAAAATAATTCAAAATGGATCACAGATCTAAAGGTAACAGCTAAAACTATAGGGGCGCCTGGGTGGCTCAGTCAGTCAGTCATCGGACTTAGGCTCAGGTCATGATCTTGCAGTCAGGGAGTTCCAGGCCCGCATCAGGCTCTATGTGGACAGCTCAGAGCCTGGAGCCTACTTCAGATTCTGTGTCTCCTTTTTTCTCTTCCCCTCCCCAACTCACACTCTGTCTTTCTCTCTTTCTCTCTCTCTCTTTCTCTCAAAAAATAAACATTAAAGGTAACAGCTAAAACTATAAAACTCTTAGAAAAAAAAGTGAATCTTCATGATCTGGATTAGGCAAAGATTTCCTTAGATATGATACTAAAAGCATAAACAACAACAAAAAAGTTAAACTGGATTAAATCAAAATTAAAACCTTTTGTGTTTAAAGGCACTATCAAGAAAGTAAAAAGATAACCAAAAGAATAGAATATTTTTGCAAATTATATTTTTGATAAGAGACTTGTATCTAGAATATATTTAAAAAACTATTACAAACTCCAACCAAAAGAAAAAAAAATTACAAAATGGGCAAAAAGATCTGAATAGACATTTTTCCAAACAAGATAAACAAATGGCAAATAAGCACATGAAACGATACCAATATCATTAGTCATCACGGAAATGCAAATCAAAACAACAATAAGAGATCACTTCATACCCACTGGAATGGCCAGAATCAAAAAGTCAGATAATAACTGTTGATGAAGATGCTGTAGGGAATGAAAAATGGCAAAGCCACTTTTGAAAACAGTCTGGCAGTTCCTCAAAAGTTAAACACAAGAGTTACCATTTGGCCTAGCAATTCCACTCCTGGACACTTACCCAACTGAAATTAACACAAGTCCACACAAAAACCTGCCAACAATTATTCAGGGCAGCATTATTCATTAATAGCCAAAAAGTGGGAACAATCCAAATATTCATCAATTGGTAAGCAGATTCAAAATGTGGTATTATAAGGAGCAAAGTACTGACATATGCTACAACGTGGATAAACCTTGAAAACATTATGCTAAGTGAAAGAAACCAGACACAGAAGACCACGTTATACAAGCCCACTTAAATGAAATGTCCAAAACAGGTAGATCTATAGAGACAAAACAGACCAGTGATTGTCTAAGACTAAGGGCGGTGGGCAGGGCGATTTGAGAGTAACAGCTAAAGAACACAGAGTTTCTTCTGGGGGCGATGAAACGTTCTAAAATTGATTGTGGTACTACAAAACTGTGAAAAAAAAATACTAAATACTAAAAATCACTGGTTTAAAAAAAAAGAATAAGTGGGGAAAAAATGGTAAGATTATTAACATAAAATGCAATCTCCATAAAATAAAATCAAACCAGTTGCTCAAAAGAACCACAGTTACTACTAATATTAGATTCAAGGGGATTTTACCTCATTGGTCCTGATTTAAAGAGGGCACTTTTTGATGCAGAGAACATCATCCTCAATAATATAGTTGTAATAAATTCAACAATATAATGAAATCTTATAGGATTTTTAAAATAATGTCTTTTGTGGTAAGCTAATGGCAAAAAGTCAAAGCTCAGTAAAATAAAAACAGGTCCATAGGGAGCTATAACAGTGTCCTAGATATGCAGCTCTCCGACAGTTTAGCTTAATCCAAAGATTAAAATCAGAGTATCAAAAAGAATGTATAGGCCATATATCATTCAGGCAATCCTCCTTGGATATTATTTTCTGCAAATGACTTTTGGGTTACACTCTCCAAATATCTGGATAATAACTTCTAGGTTATTACTACTTCTTCTGTTTTTGATTAAAGGCAGATCCAGGCATTTGGTCTTCTACACTCTCCATTCTTTCATCCTACACACGTCCATAGTAATCTCATTCACTACCATGCCCTCATGTGCTGATTCTTCCATTTGTCCATTTACTAAACATCTGACATGTGTCAAGTACTGTGGATATGTGGGATACATCAGTGAGCAAAACAAATAAAGATCGCTGGTCTGGTTAACCTCTAGCTGGAGGAGGAAGGGTCAATAAACATGAATTAAATGGTTATGTTAGAAGGTGACATGCACTACACGAAGAGAAAGAAAAGAGTTAGTTAAAGGAAATTATAGGTCAGGAAGAGAGGGTTGCAACTTTAAACAAGATGGTCAGGGTAGGCTTCACTAAGAAGCTGACATGTAAGTGAGGATGTGAAGGAGGTGAGGGAATCTGCCATGTGGACAACAGGAAGAAGAACATATCAGATAAAGGAAGAGTCAGTGCAAAGACCCTGAGGAGGGAGCATTATTAGCACATGGCCATGTCCAAGAATAGCAAGCATGGCTGGAGTGGAGTGGGCAAGCAGAAGGGAAACAGAATTAAGACAGAGAGGTGAAGGGGTCAATTGTGTAGGGTTTCTGCACTCGATGAGATAGAGGAGCCACTGGGAGGGTTTTAGCAGAGAAATGACATGAACTTTCATTTGAAGTCTCCATCTCGGGGTGCAAGGGTGGCTCAGTTAGTTAAGTGCCCAACTTCAGCTCAGGTCATGAACAGCCAACTCATGTTTCATGAGTTCAAGCCCCACATCAGGCTCTCTGCTGTCAGCACGGAGCCTACTTTGGATCTTCTATCTCCCTCTCTCTGCCCCTCCCCAACTTGCAAGCATGCTCACTCTCTCCCTCGCCCTCTCAAAAATAAACATTAAAAAAAAAAAAAAAGAAAAGTCTCTATCTGGCTTCTAAGTTGAATATGGACTCTAGGATACAGGGAGGCTGTTGCAATAATGCCAGAGAGAAGAAACGGTGATCTGACCAGGAATAGCAGTGGCAATGGGAAGATTCTGGACATATTCTGAAACAGAGGTAATAGGATTTCTCAACTGACTGGGTATGGATTACGAGAGAACTCGAAGATGTATCAGAGGTGTTTTCTCTGAGCAAAGGAAAACATGGAGTTGGCATCAACTAAGATGAAGGCAGCAGATGGAACAGGTTTAGAGGAGGGAAGGCAGATCAGGAGATAGGCTTAGATCCTATTGAAATGGAGGAGTCAAGACATCCACAGGAAAATATCAAAGAGGGAGAGGGATCTATGAGTCTCAAGTTGAGGAGAGGGATCTGGGATTTATGCAAAGTAGGAGTCATCAGCATATGTCATGGAAAGCTCTAAGGCTGGGTGGCATCACTAAGGAAGAGGACCAGGACTGGACCCTTGGACATTCCAACAATGAGAGGTCAGGAGCAAAAGGTGAACCAGCCAAGAAGATGTAAAGGAATGGCCAGTGAGGCAGCAGAAAAGAGAGAGAGAATGCAATCCCTAAAGCCAAGTGTATTATTATGCATATTGCACAGGAGTCAAATGCTACTGACTGTTCAAAAGTAATTTAAGACTAAGAATTGATCACTGAATTTAGCAACAAGAACAGCCTCAGGGAAGTGTTGGAGCAAAAGCTCATTGGGGTGGGTTCATGAGATACAGGAAGTGAGAAGCTGGAGAGAGAGCACAGACAACTCTTTTGCGTTCTTCTACAAAGGAAATAAATGGGACAGCAGCTGATGAGAGAGTGAGAATTTTTTTCAAAGACAGAAGAAATGAAAATATATTTAAATTATATATATATATATATATATATATATATATATATATATATATATAAACATATCTATACAAGAACATATGAAACACAGAAAAGCAGGGAGAATTTCTGGTTGGTGCGGGTGAAAAATCTGTGAGAGTCCTCCTCATAATGCTTCAATGTTCTCAGTGAACTCAGAAACAAGATGATCAGCTAAGGAGGAGAAGGAGGTACGGACAATCTGAAGAGAAGGGTGACAACAGAAAGCCAGCATCTGGGACAAGAGGAGGATGAATGGACTGAAGCTCAGAAAGACAACCTGGCAGCTCGTAGGGCCCATTTTGAGTACAAACATCGGTGAGATGCATTAGCCTGGTGGTGTGCTTTTCATCAACAGTCATGTTGAGCTGGATGGGTATACAGAATAGCTGTATAGGTACACATTAGGCAGGAAGGAATGAACCAGGATTATAGTTTTGTCAAGTGAGTATGATGAAACAAGAGAGGGACGACCATGACTGACCATGAATTTAAGCTGGATAAGGAGGGGATGAAGACATTGAAGGGGCTAGGGACACGGAAAAAAGGTGAAAGGATGGACAAACTGGAGGCCTAGAGGGACAGAAGCAGGGCTGGGTAGGAACTACAAGGGATATGCTAGAATAGAACGATTCCCAAACGTATGCCTCCAACCTGCATCTGTCTCCTGAGTTCTCAAACCAACATACATCCATCAGCCTGCTAGACTTCCATAGGTGGATCCCCCACAGGCACCTGAGACCAAGCATATTACACTGAATACATCATTTCCACCCAAACCTCCTCCGTCTTCCCGTTCCCTGTCCCCACTCACTTCTGCCTTACCCAGAAACCCGGGAGACTCTCTTGACTCTTCCTTGCCACCACCCTCCACCAACTCCCACATTCCATCTTCAAACAACTAGTCACCAAAACCTAGGGGTTGAACTACCTTATCTTCTCTCTGCAATTCGTCTGCTGATCTCAGTGTCACTACAACTCCTTTACTTAGTTCAGGCTCTAATTTCTTACTAACACACAGTCTCCTAACATTCAGTCTCCTGATCCATTTTCCACAAAACCAGAGGCTTTCAGATCTGATCATAACTTTCTTAACTTAAATCCTTCAGTGGCTTCTCAAGCATCCTTTAAAATAAAGGGCAAGTTCCTGGAGTGACACAAATGTTCCTGTAAGACCTGCCCCTCTTCCCACAATGTCCCTCATCCTCATCAAAGTGAAGTGCCTTGTCTGAAGTCCCAAATCATCTTGAGTATATCTATCTCTGTGTGGCAGCATTTTTCATATTATATTTTAATTGTTTATTATTATTGTCTTCAACCAGACATTAGGTTTTTTGGAACCTATAGATGGTAGGTTTTTTGGAAGGCAAGATGCCTGGATCCCTGTCATACCTGAATTTGAGACGCCAGGGGCAGGCAGAATTTGGTACAAAGTAAGTAATAAACAAACAAACAAATTAACGGTGGGATAATACTAAAAGATTTTAACCTAATAATAGGACTGTGGCTAGCGATTGTTCATCCCTGCCTGCTTACTGTTACCCAAACATACCCACCTATTAGTTGAAGTGCACGTGATATTATGGCCTGATTCTTACAGACTTTGTAAATGCTTAGACAAAAGAAAAAGATCTGCTGCTTTTTAGGATTATACGTATGCAGAAAAGAGATTCTCTGGCATTTAAGAAACAACTCTGGTCTGGAGAAGAAGGTAGAGTTGATCATCATCACATGGCATTCAAAAGATAGTTAACTGGGGCACCTGGGTGGCTCAGTTGGTTAAGCGTCCGACTCTTGGTTTCGGCTCAGGTCATGATCTCACAGTTCATGAGTTTGAGCCCCACATGGGGCTCTGCGCTGATTGGGATTCTCTCCTTCTCTCTCTGCCCGCCCCTCCTCCTCTCTCTCTCCGTCTCTCTCTCTCAAAATAAATGAATAAACATTTTTTTAAAGTTACCTAAGTAGCTACTGGAATAGGCCCCCTGCGAGGCAATGGGAAGACAGGTTTAGCAAAACAGTCTCAAACCTAAAGGCAATTATAATCTAATAATGTCAACTCCTATTGATGAAATACATACTAAGTACCAGGTATTGTGCTAAGCACTTTGCATATATTATCTCATTTAATTTTAGCAATAATTTAAATTTAAATTTAGTAACAGTTTTAGGAGATAGGTACCATTATTATTTTAATTTTTGAAATGAGAAAATGAGGCTTAGAAATTTAAGTAACTTCAGAAGAGCACAGTCAGTAACTGGCCAGTCTGGCGTACCTGCTTCCAAAGCCTTTAACCACTATACCACTGAATCCTCTCACTGTCAATTACTCACAGTAAATACTGCAAAGTGACCTGGTATCACTTGATTATCAGGACACCGTCCTCTCTCATCCCTCACTTTTAGATATCTTGAAAGATGTCCTATCCTAAGAACAACATAATCTGAATTTCTATCAAGATTATGTATGCCACTTGGGACAAATAGGAGGAATCCATTGAATGATTTTGTTTTAAAACTGGCTTGTTGGGGCGCCTGGGTGGCTCAGTTGGTTGGGCATCCGACTTCAGCTCAGGTCATGATCTCACAGTTTGTGGGTTTGAGCCCCGTGTCAGGCTCTGTGCTGACAGCTCAGAGCCTGGAGCCTGCTACAGATTCTGTGTCTCCCTCTCTCTGTGCCCGTCCCCCACCCTCTCTCAAAAATAAAGATAAAAAAAATTTTAAACTGGCTTGTTCCCCTTTGCACAGCTGTATTTTTTTAACATTTAGGAAAGAGGGGTGGGAAGGAAGCGACAGCACTTTCAAACAGGAAAAAGTCAAAAGCTTAACAAAGAATTATTTAATCATTAACAGTTTATATAAAGTGTTTGGTTCTGTTTTTAAAGCAGGAGGAGAAGAGGAAAAAGAGAGCCTGGAGAAGGGAGCTAAGGGTAGAGGGACCAGGATACCTGCTTTCAAACAGCTTTCTTTTACTTTCTGGAGAGAAAGATTCACTGGCCTACTAGGCTGACAGAACAAAGGAAAAGTGTAGTATTTCTCCATCTTTCGATGTTTTGACTAAGAAAGGAAAAAAAGGACTCTGGCCAAACTGCAAGAGGCAGGAACGTGCAGAATGACAGCAATCTCCCCTTGTCTAAGGAAATACTGTACCCTGGCTAACCAGACCAGTCTGAGATAGAGGATGAGATCCCAGCACCAGCAAGAAGTGTTACTGGTAAACAGACACAGAACAGCAAAACGCATCACGATCATTAGGCTGAGTGTCAGGAAATCCGAGATCTAGTTTTGCTGCTGCTGACCTTGAACAAGTTTCATAACCTCTCCTGCTTCAGACAGTAGAAGATTTACACCTTTCCCATTTCTACTTCTCTCTTCACACCTGGTTCTACATCCCCATTCCCTTATTTTTAGAAATCTATTTCAGTGTATGTTTTGAGTTACGAATTCTCTGTTCTTAACACATTCTTTAGTCCCTAAATCACCTTGTGACAGATTGCCTGAAAACCAAAATAGTGCTGAAATATGGCATATTTATTTCTTATATAAAAAATGGACATCATATTAAAAATGTTAAGTCCATAATCTTAAAATCCTAATATGACATCTGTTTTTGGTTTTGCATATTATACATGTCAGCTTTTTCCAAATGATACTGCTAATTTATTTTTGACTCAACTGCAAATAAATAATACTTTTTGGTAACATTTAATCTATATTTCACTATAGCTTTCTATAGAGCAGTGACTGCAGGAAAAAGTTCCTCACCTCTGATCTGGAGATGCTGACTTACCTACAAGAAGCCTTCTGAGTGGAATAGATGAATTCACATTTCCCATGGATGCAGTAACCATTGAGGTTTTCAGGGCAAGGCATGTGGTTTCCAATATAAACATCTTCTCTTTGATCACTAGCATCTTAAAAGAACATAAACCAGGGCAATAAACAGTGAAAAGCAATTGAAAAATATGGACTTTTCAAAGATTCTAACAACAAATAAATTGGCTGGTAATTTGGAAAAGAAAATTATCAGATAGGGGGCTGGATAAGAATCAAGGTCTCATTATGACATAAACACAATAAGTAGACTGTTTAGATTCAAAGCATTTAAAAATATTTGCAAAACATGACCACTATGAGTTACTGTTGTTTACAAACAATCTGCCCCCAAAACATAAACATCTTGGTTAAAGAAATAAATGCTAGCTCGATAAGAAAGCTCATCTCTATGAACCAGAGATGGTGTACTACAGCTCTGGGTTTTGAAAAACTGACTTAGTCTAGTCATTAACCTGGGGACTATGAAATTGAAGTAAAAAAACCTGGAATGGCAGAGAGCAAGGTATGGCACTTTGAAATTTTAGGGTGAAATATTTTGGGAATGAAAACTATTATGCATGTTGATTTTTTCTTCCAAATGAAATTTCTTCCAAATGCTGATTTTTTTATCTTGCTGTTCTTAGTATATGTTATTGTATAAAAAATTCAATAACATAGAGAACAAATAAAAAAAAATTTTTAATCACCCGAAACCCCTCTATCCAAACAGAACCATTGAAAACATGTTGATGAACATCTGTTCAATTAGGTATATTGATTTGAACTGACCTGAGCTGAAGTGAAGAAAATGAGAGTATGGTGAGTAATTTCAATGCCATAAATAGGAAGAGAATCAGGAAAGAAGGACAGAAAGGACCAGGAGGGAGGGAGGCATAAGGACTCGGTCTTCAAAATAAATCATTTCATCCATTCATTCTCTCTATCCCTCTCTATTTCTCCCTATCCCCTCTGTTTCTCTCTTGCCTCTCTCATGTACTTACATAAGCATATACCTAATACCCACACATTCTGCAATGCACTTTTAAACTTTTTTTCCTGGCATATACATTAATATATTCATCCTCAGTCTATGGACTCAAGAGTTCCTACACAGGCCTGTGCTTATGTAGGAAAAATTCCCAGGCTTCCTGTCAGTTTCTCACATTTCTAGCTTACAAATTCTGTGATCAGCTGTGTGACCTTGAGAGTACCACCCTCTCTAAGACTGAGGTCTCATAACTGTAAAGTCAGGATCTTAACAGGATCTATACTTCATGTAGTTCTGAGAGGATTATGTGAGATAATTGATGTATGCACAAGACCACTAGAACAACCAGCTCTCAATCTATATACCACACCATGTTACAGCAAAGGCTATCTCCCCCAAATACAAATAAAGGTATTGCTATAATGTGGAAATTATTAATGGAACCAAATTAAGAAGGAATAAAATAGAAGACTGTGTGTATAAATATGTATGTGTAGGAAAGGGGAAGAGCAAGGGAGAAAAAGGAATGGAGGTACTAAGTAGGAAAAGAAACCTGAGTACTAAAAATGCAGATTTTCTGGAGACTGAAATTCACATACAAAAGGAAAAATGCAGGGCGCCTGGGTGGCGCAGTCGGTTAAGCGTCTGACTTCAGCCAGGTCACGATCTCGAGGCCCGTGAGTTCGAGCCCCGCGTCAGGCTCTGGGCTCTGGGCTGATGGCTCAGAGCCTGGAGCCTATTTCCGATTCTGTGTCTCCCTCTCTCTGCCCCTCCCCCGTTCATGCTCTGTCTCTCTCTGTCCCAAAAATAAATAAATGTTGAAAAAAAAAATTTTTTTTAAAAAAACAAAAGGAAAAATGCGTAATGATTATTAGGCTCAATAATAGGATACCTAAAAGCAGAGAGATCATGTCATCCCTCACAAGATGAAACTGATGCTATTTTACCTCAAAATTTATGTATTTACATTGTACTAACTTATGCCTGTAAAGAAAACTGAACCAGAAATCAAGAAATCCAACATGGAAATTCTCAAGGTATCTCTGCTGTTTTGCTCTGTTTAAGTATTTATTTATTTTGAGAGAGAGAGTGCGCATTAGCAGTGGAGGGGCAGAGAGAAAGAGAGAGGGAGAGAATCCCAAGCAGGCTCCATACCGACAGCTCAGAGCCCGATGTAGAGCTTGAACTTATGAACCGTGAGATCATGACCTGAGCCAAAACCAAGAGTCAGATACTTAACCAACTGAGTTACCCAGGCGCCCCTCTCCTATTTTGTGACCTTGGTCAAATCACACTGTCTCTCTAAAGCAGCTGAATAAGATCAGCATTGTCCAACATAATATGAGACGTGTAATTTTTAGTTTTCTAGTAGCCATATTTTTTAAGTAAAAAGAAATAGGAAAATTAATTTTAATCCTATATTTATTTAATCTATCAAATAAGTATCACTTCAACATATAATCAGTATTACAAAATTGTGATTTTTTTTTTTACACACATTTTCTTAAATACGTCTTTAAAATCTGGTGACCACTTAACACTCACAGCACATCTCAATTCTGACTAATCTTGTTTCAAGTACTCAATAACCACATACTGCTAGTACCCACCATATAAGACAGCACAGTATAGATGACTATTCATTTATCATTTATTGATCATCTTTCATATGCCAGGTACTCTGTAGGTGCTAGGGACAGAAAAATATCCTGTCCTCAAAGGGCTTATATGGTCTCCTCCAGCTCCCAAACTATAATTTTGCCATGACAGAAGAAATCCCTTGGGGCTGCTATAATCCTAAGCACCCACTTCTCCACTACAATACTCATGATATTGTCTTACAACCATTTGGGTTTTTTAACTCAGTCTCTACTATGAGACTGTGAGCTCCTTAAGAATCTAGACATTTGTGGGGCGCCTGGGTGGCGCAGTCGGTAAGCGCCCGACTTCAGCCAGGTCACGATCTCGCGGTCCGTGAGTTCGAGCCCCGCGTCGGGATCTGGGCTGATGGCTCAGAGCCTGGAGCCTGTTTCCGATTCTGTGTCTCCCTCTCTCTCTGCCCCTCCCCCGTTCATGCTCTGTCTCTCTCTGTCCCAAAATAATAAATTAAAAAAAAAAAATTGAAAAAAAAAAGAATCTAGACATTTGTATCATTTATTTCTGTATAACTCCTAACACTTAGAATATAGTACTTTTCTTGCTATGGTTTCAAATTAAAAGTGCTATTCCACATTTGCAATCAAACCATAAGTGACTTGAGCAATACAACTGTCTCCCGTAGCACTCATCACCCTGCAACTTCTCAGAACATGATACTGTCATGGTGTGTTACACCATGAAGTATATAATAATGGGACTACAGAGACTAAGGTTATGTACCAACCTATAATAATAACATCTTGTAATGTGTATCATAATGGTACTCTATAGGTCTACAGAGGCTGTGGTAATGTACTAATCTACCATAAGAAAAGTCCTATCAACAGCAGGAAATCTCAAGAATAATGCAGAACTGAATGCTATCAGAGAATTCAGCTACATCACAGCAATAAGAAAAAGTTAACTAAATCAAGAACAGGGTTTTGAGAAATTAGTAAACAAAGCATAGTACCAGTGGCATTTACTGAATGAATTAATGAAAGAATGTGGTATCAGGCTGTAGACAAGGCAAAGCCATCTAAAAACACAGACATGTCCAGTAAGACTTTGAAATCTGTGGCTGTCACAGAGCCCAAATTTCGCATTCTGCTCAGTGCTAGCTCTATTCATTCCATTATACATAAACACACTATTTCTGTGCATAGCCATATACTCAGCTAAGCTACAGAAGATATAAAGAAAAAGTATACATGGTCCCTGCCCTTGAGAAGCTTATAATCAACTTAGGGAATTAAGGTATACACATGAAAAGCTGAATAACACAAGAGAAGGGTTTCCACATGACAGTTTACAATTAAATGCCAAAAAAAAAAAAAAAAAAAAAAAGGTTGTACAATACTGGGTGCTAAGGGAAGTTCAAGCTTTTTTTTTTTTTTTTTTTTTTTATGTTTATTTATTCTTGAGAAATAGAGATAAAGCACGAGCAGGGGAGGGGCAGAGAGAGAGGGAGACACAGAATCCGAAGCAGGCTCCAGGCTCTGAGCTGTCAGCACAGAGCCTGAGGCAAGGCTTAAACCACAAGATCATTACACACTTCGACCAAGTGCCCAAGGAAGTTCAAGTTTAAAGGAGAACTCATTGTAGGTGATATTACTCAGGGAAGTATTCATGGAAAGGACAGGACTCAAGTTAGGTCTCAAAGCATACCCAGATTTATTTAGAGGAAGAGTGGAAACCAAAAGAAAGGTATAATGCACACAGCATTCTTAAGAACGAGAAGTAGATGAGCCTTAGCAAGAGTTGTATATTCAAACCAGGGAAGGGTTTAAGTCAAAATTGGAAAAATAAGCTGAAATCAGATTATGGAAAAATATGAACCCCCCAGGTGAGAAATGCTTTCTTAATCATATGGACAAGGAAGACACTGACAGTCTTCTAGCTAAAGAACAGCCCAATGAAAGCCATGTTTTGCATAATTAAGAGTGATTGCCTAGAGCTGGTGGTTAGGGAGAATGGGGAGTGAATGCTAATGCATGTGAAGTTTCTTTTTCGGCTAAGTAAAATGGCCTAAAATTTGATTTTGATATGATAGTTGTACAATCCTAAATATATTTTTTAAAAAATTGAACTGAAGGTGCCTCGCTGGCTCGGTCGGTAGAACATGCAACTCTTGATCTCGGGGTTTGAGTTCAAGCCCCATGTTGGGTATAGAGATTACTTTAAAAATGTTTTTTGTTTTTTATTTTAAAACATTGAATTGCATACTTTAAAGAGGTGAACTTAGTGGTATGTAAATTGTACGTCAAAAAGTTGTTAAAATTTTCAATTGGATAACAGCATGCAAGATAAAGGGGCAGGGGAACTAGG
Source organism: Felis catus (assembly GCF_018350175.1). Lineage (NCBI taxonomy): Eukaryota > Metazoa > Chordata > Mammalia > Carnivora > Felidae > Felis > Felis catus. Next base: position 62,623,868 of record NC_058380.1, on the reverse strand, counting down.
AAAACCAGGTGACCAATTAGGAATTCACTACATAATCCAAACTTGTGGCAATGAAAAACTAAGCTAGGGCTTAATAGTAGGAATAAATATTAGAGATACAGAAAAAAATACATACAGCTTGAAGTTGCTGTGGAATGAGCTCTCAGAAACTCAGAGCTGAAAGGGTCTTTGGGGCCTGTCTGGTCTGATGAAGGAATCTCTTTATAAAGTTACAACCCCAAGGTCCTGTTTCTACTTGACCACTTCCAGAAGTTTAAAAAAAAAAAAAAAAAAAATCAACCCAGTTAATTCCAGTATTATCAAATGTTCCTTATGTTGAACGAAATCTCTTTCTTTAACTATTGATTTCTCCATGTCTGTTTACCCCATAGCCCACTGTCCAACAATTTTTTTTAAGGTCAAACTTCCCCAGTCCCACCCTTTAGATAACTTGTAACAACCATCTTCACAAGTAGTCTCCAGCACTAACCCATTAAATGTACCTTAAGCATTTAGTAGAACAGAACTGTCTTTATTAAAGATGCTTTCAATACAGAATTATGCTCCAAAGAAAATATGCATGAATTCAAAGAAACTATGATCAATAAACACATGAAAAATGTTCAACATCACTAATCATTAGGGCAATGCAAATCAAAACTACAAGACAGCATCCCACACCCATTAGGATGACTACTATCCAAGAAAGAAAAAAAAGAAAATAGTTAAGTGTTGGCATGCATGTGGAGAAATTAGAACCCTGTGCACTGCTGATGAGAATGTATGATATAGCCACTGTGGGAAACAGTATGGTGATTTCTCAAAAAATTAAACACATAATTACTATTTGATCTAGCAATTCCACTTTTTTTTTTTTTTAACGTTTATTTATTATTGAGAGACAGAGAGAGACAGAGCATGGGAGAGGCAGAGAGACGGGGAGACACAGAATCCGAAGCAGGCTCCAGGCTCCGAGCTGTAAGCACAGAGCCCCACGCGGGGCTTGAACTCACAAACTGCAAGATCATGACCTGAGCCGAAGTCAGATGCCCAAACAACTGAGCCACCCAGGTGCCCCTAGCAATTCCACTTCTGGGGATATATTCAGAAGAACTGAAAGCAGGGTCTCAAAGAGATAGCTATAAACCCATATTCAAAGCAACATTCATAATAGCTCAAATGTGGAAGCAATACAAGTGTCCATCATTGAATGAATGGATAAACAAAACACGGGACGTATATACAATGGAACACTATTCAGCCTCAAAAAGGAAGAAAATTCTGACTTATGCTACAACACAGATTAACCTTGAGGACATTATGTGCACCGAAATAAGCCAGTCATAAAAAGACAAACACTGTAGGTTTCCATTTGTATGAGGCACTTAGAGTGGACAAAATTATAGAAACAAAAAGAATGATAGTAGCCAGGGCTGAGAGAAGAAGTGGGAAGTTATTGTTTATTGGGTATAGTTCCAGTTTTACAAGCTGCAAGACTTCTAGAAATGGATAGTAGTGGTGATTGCACAACTTCATGAATATATTTAATACTGCTGAACTGTGCATTTAAGAATGATTAAAATGGTAAATTTTGTTATATGCATTTCACCATAATTAAAAAATTAAGGAAAAAATGACTCTAAATGTGAACCTAATGACAGGAGGTTCAGTAGAATGAACATAGTAAATGAAGTTCAAATTTAGACCTCTAGGTATCCAAAAGTATTTACTGAGCACCTATTATGTTCCAGGCTCTACATATGAATATATGAAACTGGAGCTTAAGATTAAGCTCTAAGGGCACCTGGGTGGCTCAGTCAGTTAAGCGGCCAACTCTTGATCTCAGTTCGGGTCATGACCTCACAGTTCGTGAGACCAAGCGCTACATCGGGCTCTGCATTGACAGCACGGAGCCTGCTTGGGATTCTCTTTCTCCCTCTCTCTCTGCCCCTCTCCCTCTTGCACACTCTCTCTCCCTCTTTCTTTCTCAAAATAAATAAACTTAAAAAAAAAAAAGATCAAGCTCTTAATTAAAGCTAGAGAACAAATGTTCACCAAGGTGATGGCTGAAAGTATATTAAAGTTTTGAAGCAAATTAAGAAAGAAAGCAAAGCAGCAGTAGAGAACTCTGGAATAGTGGTGATACAAAAAAAAAAAGAGCACCAGGGCTTAGGGTCAGAAAGCCTAAATTCCAGTCTTTGCTCTGCTATTCTACATGAGCCACCAATTCACTGTTTCAGCTTCTTTGTCCACAAAATGAGGATAACTTGGTTGTGATAAGGATCAAATAATAACACAAATATGTGAAAGCACCCGACACACAGAAGGGCACACAAGAATAATTGTTGAATGAATGAATATCACACTGATGTCACTCATGAACCACATTAAACATGATGCAGATAGGTAGACTCACCAATGGTGAGACTTTTGACCGCAGTCAAGTACCAACAATGAAAACAGAAAACACAAGTATTAACAATCACCCTAATAACCTCCATAAGGAATTTAGTGATACAGCATTTAATAATCAGAGTAATCCTAGGCTGTAGATAGTAGTATCCCCACTATATAGATAATATCATTAAGGATCAGAGAAAGGAGGCCACACAGCCTTTAAGTGTAGACCAAGTCTGATTCCACAGAGCAAGCTCTTAACCATCACACTATTATTTCACCAGCCACTCTGGGAGATGTGAAGGGAATAGACAAAAGCAGAATGTCCAAGCACCTGCTCTCTGGGCCAAGTAAATTAGATTAACTTCAAAAAGGAAATATAAAAAGGCTTTAAAGATGGAATAAAGCACAGTTTCAGAAACCACAGCAGAGATGCAGCCTCGCACAGCAAGAACTGGGCACAGAATGGTCCTCTCCAAACAATGCCCTCAGGCAAGTGGTGACAGGCTCCACGAACAACAGCTGCAACTGTTAGTCTCTGAACAATGTTGGTGTGTGTGCGATATAAAAAGTATACTTGGTCACTCAGTGGCTCCTTCCACCCACAGAGGCATTCAGAAACAAATCTACCACCAGCGGCAGTGTTTTCAAATACAAAGGAGAGTATGGTTCTAAGCGATGATGTTATAAGAAAATCCAGTACCAGATGGCCTATCTGCAAAGGCATCTTCCACTGGCTGGCTGTCCTGGTCCATCAACATACAACCCAAATAAAGCATAAGGAGTTGCTATTAACAACCAAGACACGCACCTGGTAGGTCATCTGCTGAGGCCACAATAACACATCAACACTGCATCAGTAACTCTGGCTCATTTCTACAAATCCCTACACTTAAAAAATTTAATATATTCTTTCTTGTTTCCCCTATACTACCCTGCACCTCATCTTCATTACTAAATATCCCTCCATACATACTTTCCCTACACCAGTCTCCTCATACCCCATCAAAGAATACGTAGGTATAAAAAGCTACCTACCCTCCAACACCTCTAACTCTCACATTTCTAAATCCCATTTTCCATACTAACCCTAACTCTTCCTTTCCTAGCCTTTCCACTCTTCCCAACAAAACACATTTTCTAATGTGAACAAACTCATCCACTTCCTCAGCCATTCCCTTAGAAAGTATTCCTTTCATCTCCCTGACGTACCAAGATCACGTTACTTCCTACATCCCCTTTCCTTCCACCTTCCCCTGCTGTGCTTCCTACCCATCACCTCCAGATCAGTATTCCACTCTCATCTCCCAGTGACCTTCATCTCTTAGGGGTCTGTGCCATCCAACCAGACAGCCTCCTAAAACTCATCAGGACTCTCTCCCACACTCCACAGCACACACACTCAGACTTCTCTCAAAGATTTTAGCAACTGTCTCAGTCTTACCTTTCAATGAGGGGAATTTATCAAGACTTTAAAAATGGAGCATATCAAAAGAGCTGTATTAAAATATGTAAGTGACAGTCACCAAGTAATGGAAAAAATACTACCAATATCTCAGGATCTCTAGTATCATCACTGGTTAGCAGGAAGAGAGAATATTGAGAGAAGGAGGTCAAAGATGGGATGAGGGATGGGGTGAAGTGAAGCTCAGGAACTAAGACAAGCGAGAATGTCTTAGAAATAAAGAAGGTGTTACAGTTAGATTGTAGGCTGTACGAAAATATCTTTGGACAAAAATGGTCACGTTGAAATGTCATATGCCACAAAGGAACTTCCTGAATAGATGGAAATATTAGAGACTGTGGGTATACGTGGGTATATTGGGGTGCATTCATTTTTGAAAACTGATAGCTTAACATTCATGTATCTCACTGTATGTAAATTATACCTCAAAGAAACACCTGTAAAATAAGAATAATGATAATCAAGAGGGTAGAGGTATACAGGCAAAATAAAAATGACAGAATGCTGTAAACTGTTGAAGGTGGGTACTGGGGAAAGGAGGGTTCATTATACTATTCTGTTTACATACGTTTGAAATTTTCTATAATCAAGCTTTTAAAATGTCACATACCCATCTCCCATACCTCATGTTCAACCATCATACCCTGTACGGCATAAACATCTACAACAATGCTTCCAACACTACAATCTCAGCATTTACCACAGGTTTTCTAACAGCCCAAGACAAGCACTAATTCAGCCACCGTGCTGGACACTGAAATGTTCCATTTCATGAGCACTACTTTCTAAGAGCTCAACTTTAAAAAAATCTTCCCTACTGAGCACTACCTTCCAATCTGTCCAGCTACCTGCCGATGCTGTGTTCCTGCTTTTCACTTTGTAGCCTCCATCCCTAGAGCCCTATCTACCTAGCGAGTCTTGTGTCCTGGGGACACAAATATTTACTAAGGTCCTCCTATAAATGCCTGTGAGGACAAAAAATAGAAGCAAATGGAAAAATACAAAATAGTACCTTTTGGCCTCTACTCCTCCCTACTAGAACATTTCTTAACTCTTTCAACAATTTGATTTCACATTTATAACTCTAGAGAAACTCTTTGGTCCAAGATTACCAATGACTCCCTTGTCTTCAAATTCAATACTCATCCTCTCAAATGTTTATGCAGCTTCTCCCTTTTGGCTTCTGTGCCACTGTAGTTTTCTTGGTTTTCTCTGGATCTGGATAACTGTGCCGTCTAATGGAACTTTCTACAACTCTCGATATGTTCTATGTGTGTGCTGTCCAAAACGATAGCCACTGGCCACATGTGGCTGTTTAAATTTAAATGAATTAAAATGAAATGAAATTAAAGGTTTTGTTTCTCAATCATGCTAGCCCTATTTCAAGTGTGCAATAGTCTACACAATGCAGCTCTATAATCTCTTACTCGTTCTCATGACTTCAGTTATCTATCACCTCTGTCTCAAAGGACTGACTTGCAAATTTATGCTAAACAAGTCACATGGACTTATTTAGTCCCACAAGAAACTCAAACTCCAAAATTAATCACCTCCACCATCAACTCCTCCCTTACCTTAAACACCTTGCCTCTCCCAACATCCTTAGTTGTGTAAATAGAATCTATCATCCAAGTCATCTCAACTCTATCCCTCTGATCTAAGCAGAAGTCTATCCCCTTTGAGTCAACCTAACTGATCTCCCTGCCTCTAGTCCAATATATATAATAATAAGCACAATGTACCTACCACATACCATTCATTCAACTGGTTAACTCTGCAGCCTTGTCTTTTTCAAATATATTAATAATTCTACAAATAAAGTTTAAATGTCTTAGGATAATACAGCATTTAAGACACTACATAGTCTGGCCCCAACCTTTCTAGTCTCTTCTTCCATTTTCTACCTCTTAAGCCCCCTACTCTCCAGCCAAAAAAGGACTCCTTACCACTGTCCAATATATTCTATCATAACATTTGCATCCACACCTCTGCTCATGCTCTTGCATTCTCCTTAAATATCTTTTTGATCTCTGTTAAAATCCTAACCATCCTTCAAGGTTCAGCCCTAATTTCACCTCTTCCATTAAGCTTCTCAGATCCTCACTATACTCCACCAAATAGCAATCTTTTCTTTTCTGAATGTCCATTGCACTTTTCAACCACACTACATGTATAACAATAGCCAATTTCTACTTTGTTAGAAGTAGGTTATATTCATTTCTTATTATGAAGAAACTCTTTAAAGAAGGAGGTCATGTGTTAGTTATCTTTCTATCCACCAACAATGTCTGATAAAACAACCAGTATAGAATAGGCACATAATAAATTATATCTACTGATTACGGTAATTTCATTTGAGTTATAGACCAGTTCTTATGTATAAAGAATCTTCAGTATCTCAAAAATGGCCTAGGCACTAAATTATCCCTGTAGTTTTATCAAAGGCAGGCAAGTATTTGGGGCATACATAATTCCCCAAATTACCTTAAGTATGAGCCTCTAGCTACTGAAAAATAGCCTTCCTATTCAGGTCATGTACTAACAGTATAAAGAAATAAAACTGGGGCTGATCTATTATGTCTCCTATGGGAATACAGGAGATTTTCTATTTTAAATACAACACTTGTATCAACATAGCAAACTAGTATTTCAGGAGCTCATGGAATACAAATGATTCAGGTATGATATGATTCTACTGAGGGAATAACAAATTCAGTGATAATAACAGCTATCATTTATTGAGCACTTATGAGTATGTCAGATACTATTCTCAGCACTTGACATATATTATTTAATTTTTATAAAGCTATGAGATAGGTACGATTACTATTCTCATTTTACATATTTTTTGGAAATTAGGCATAAAAGGTAGATCACACATCTAAAAACAATTGTTCATTAGTATAACCTAATAAATAGATAGAAGATGCATGTGTGAAAGAGCACTTAATGCCAAACTAGGAGTCCCAAGATCTAGACCTATTTCAGTTCACTAGACAGAACCTCATGAGTCTCAACATTCCCCTTGATCCTTAGCAGCCCTCAGAGTAGTTGAAGAATCAAATTAAATCAAAGAGCACTGGACTTAAGGTCAAGGAAGTCTCTGCAGCTCTGACCTTTACTATATCTAAGACTCTGTACAAACAAATCCTACAGTTTCTTTGAGCTGCATCCATTCTCTGCAAGTACAAAGCACCTACACATGTGCCAAACATTTTGCCAGGAATTAGGAATACAAAAGTGAACATGATAGATAGAGTCTTCTGTCCCTACAAAACTCAGAGCCTACAAGGGGATACAGATGAATAAAAGAGACAACTATAATTAAAGTTGGTTAAGTGATCAAGTAGGAGAGTATAATAGAGAGGCACCTAATCTAGACTTATGGGTCAAGGAGTATTTCCTAAGAGGAAATGACTTCTAAGCTAAGACTGAAAGGATGAATATTAATTAGAGAAAAGTTCCAGGCAGAGGGAACAAGACCTGTACACAGAGGGCAAGCATTAATAGTAGATTCTAGAGAAGTAAAGAGGATTTAAAAAGCAAATATGAGGGAATCTGTGTAATTTGTTACAACTACATGTGAATCTGTAATTATCTCAATAAAAATTTCAATTGCAAAAACACAGCATATGTGAGAGTACTCTGCAAATTGAGAATAAGTGCCTTAGCCATTTCAGTTCATATTATTACTAATAATATATTCTACAACATACTGCTACAGAGAGCAAAGTTGGAAGGGTCATTATAATGGAAATAGAACTACTACAGACAGATACTGACCATATTTCAATAGTTGGCCAAAATTTGGAAAATCGTGATTCAATACCTTTCACATCCGGTCGATACTGTAGTCCATCATCTTTTTTTCCCAACAAACTAGTGTCATCTGTGTCTATAAAAGAAAAGTTTTCAAATTAAGACACATATGATATTTAACTCATACCATGAAACTTCCAAATATTCCAAATGCTCCAGGTCCTTCCCAACTTCATCCACTTATCCTGCTTACATTTCCCTCCAATCTCTTGACTATTGTGCCATTTCTATCTTAGGCTTCAAGACATCCCAAATATATACACGCTCTGCTCTGCATGATGAACAGCCTAATTTCATCTAGACTTCGGCTCAAATGTCCTCTACTGAAAAAGTCTTTCCTGTGCAAACTAAAATAACAGATACCCTGACGTGAAAAGATTAACCCTGTCTCCAAGGGACAATGGTCTCAAGTTTTACCTTCTCCTACCACTGTTTCCCTAGAAACATATCAGATTAAGATAAATGTGGAATCTCAGTTATGTTATCAGACAAAATTTATGATAGAAATGACCTCAGACTGGCGAATTGTATTTGGACTGGGAAGACTATAAATGAACCACAAATGCCTGTTGGAAACACAAGCTTCAGCTTCCCAGTACATAGTGAGGGAGGAAAGGGAAGGTATCATTAGGGATGAATGGAAATATTATCAAGAGGACCAAGATAAAAATTAAGGACCAACTACTCCAAAGGATTCTAAATCTGCATGAACTTCAATTACCAAAATTCTCAAGTTTGACCAATTTGAAGTTTGAAATTCTGGTAGTACCATTCAATCATGAGCCAGTTCCTCATAAAAGATATTATTTCTCTAAGCTACTGTTTCAACTTAGGCTCTAAACACCATTCTAGGAAAGAAGAACAAACCCGGGCACCTGGGTGGCTCAGTCGGTTAAGTGTCTGACTTGGGCTCAGGTCATGATCTCACAGTTTGTGAGTTGGAGCTCTGTGTCAGGCTGACAGCTCAGAATCTGGATCCTGCTTTGGATTCTATGTCTCCCTCTCTCTCTCTCTGCCCCTCCCTGCCCGCGCTCTGTCTCCCTCTCTCTCTCAAAAAATAAACAAACATTAAAAAAATAAAAATTAAAAAAACAAACCATAATACTTCTTTAAGATCAAGGGACCTAAGAAGGGCCTCTACCAGCAAATGGTTTGCTCTCCTGCCCATTAAAAAAAAATTTTTTTTAATGTTTGTTTATTTTTGAGAGAGAGAAAGAGAGAGAGAGAGAATGGGAGAGGGACAGAGAGAGAGGGAGACACAGAATCTGAAGCAGGCTCCAGGCTCTGAGCTGTGAGCGCAGAGCCTGACGCAGGGCTCAAACCCACGAACCAGGAAATCATGACCTGAGCTTAAGTCAGACACTTAACCGACTGAGCCACCCAGGGGCCACTCTCCTGCCCATTTTTGACCCCCAACTGGAAATCCTCTTATGAGCCCCTTGGGCATTCTCTGGTAGCTTAGACCAGAGGTATTGCAATCCCTGGTGCAATATTCCACAAATAATTTGTTACCAACATAAAGTACCAAACTTTGCCTTACCACTTTTTTCTCTTAGCTTAGATAAAAAACATATCCCTTTAATAAATCCAAAACAGGTAGGAGGGATGGACTTCCTAAGCAGGACTACTAGGACCACAATCCTAGTCCATGACAATGTGCCTGGCTCTTGTATGTTACTAGGAATGATACATTATCCTCACCCATACGTGTATTACTAGGGAAAGAAGATTGAGAACCTCTGCCTTTAGTGACTGGGTATTTCTAGTTGTAATAGAAAACAAAAATAAATTCTTAGCTGGTATCATGGCTTCCAAACTATGACATAAAGCAAAAAGAGAAAAAAGAATTTTAAACTGAAGGTGATAATTTTTCCTTATATTCTGTAACTTCACACCAAAATCTCTTAACAGTATATAATATGTAGGGGCAAAAACTGCAGAGAGAATGTGAAAACATAGTATGTGAAATGTGAATGTGAACATAGAATGTGAAAACTTTTCTGCTGTAGAAAAAAAGATGAAGAAATACATGGCAATGCTTATAGTTTTATTATAATTGAAATAAGTTGACTAATTCTTAAACAGCTATATTTATTACTATAAATTCGAGACAACCTTTAAGAACTATAAATGTATCTATAAGTCCATGTAAGGAATAGCTTAGTAACCATATGAACAACAAAAAAGCATGGTTTGAATTTTAAGAAGACGAAAATAAATGGAAAAAATTCTAAATTAGTAACAGAACAAAGAAATTCTAAAACATAAAGTAATTAAAAAAATAAATAAAGCAAAGATTTCTCATTTTACAAGTATGGAACACTACCAAAATGACAAATAAGAATTCAGACACACAATATAATAAAGACAGGTCTCTGGGTGAGTAGAATAGCTGTTACCTGTGCAATGACCAAGATGCCTTATATCAATTTGTTCTTGCTTTATACAAGATGCTTCTCGAACAAAACAAGGATTGTTGTAGGAACTCCCATCAGAAGCACACACAGGATTAAAACTGTATCCACTGCAATCTATATTACATACACACCTGTTGGAAAAGATATAAATTACCTATATTTTAATACAACAAAATTTCACAATGCTGCATTTCATTTTCTTTTCTGCTTTCTGTTTTGTTTTTTTTTTTTTAATTTTTTTTTCAACGTTTATTTATTTTTGGGACAGAGAGAGACAGAGCATGAACGGGCGAGGGGCAGAGAGAGAGGGAGACACAGAATCGGAAACAGGCTCCAGGCTCTGAGCCATCAGCCCAGAGCCCGACGCGGGGCTCGAACTCACGGACCGCGAGATCGTGACCTGGCTGAAGTCGGACGCTTAACCGACTGCGCCACCCAGGCGCCCCTTTTCTGCTTTCTGTTAACAGAAGTCAATATATTATTCTAAGTGATAAAAGTTTAACAACTGTAAAACAAAAGTTTAACAATAACAAGCTAACAATTTCTTTTTTTAATGTTTTTATTTATTTTTGAGAGAGTAAGAGACAGAGCATGAGTGGGGGAGAGGCAGAGACAGACAGACAGACAGACACAGAATCTGAAGCAGGCTCCAGGTTCTGAGATGCCAGCACAGAGCCTGACACGGGGTTTAAACTGGTAAACCGTGAGATCATGACCTGGGCCAAAGTCAGACACTTAACCGACTGAGGCACCCAGGTACCCCTAACAATTTCTTTCAAGTGAGAGTTTAGGGATAATTTCATCTAGATATTGTTAATCCGGTGGTTTCCCTGAAACTTTCATATCTAGATATAATAATCAAAAGATGTCAAATGTCAACATTAATTAAAAAGCAACATGGTGTAGTGGAAAGAACACAGAATTATGAATCAAAAGTCATGAATCTAAATCCTAGCCCAACTAATTACCAAATTTTTGTCCAGATTCTTCCCCTAAGTTTTAGTTTACTTACCTGCAAAATAGAGGTTATAATAATATACCTATCTCGCCAAATAACTGGAAAGATTAAAAAACATAATTGATATAAAACATGTAATTTGAAAGCCCTCAAAAGTGTTACTAGCTGCATATCTACCTATACCACTGAGTGTCCACTCAATACTAAGATTGCATAAGGAAATCTAAGACATGGCCACTCCTCTCAAGAACAATAAAATTTAACTGGGAATATAAAAGTAAAAAAAAAAAAACAGAGATTTCTCCTTCTAGCATCACTGTAGTCTTAGAAGCTAAACTAATATTCCTGATGAAAACAACAAAAAATATAGGAAAGGTATTTTAAAATATTCTCTCAAATGCATTCCTAAGTTGACAAGAAATCAGGGAATATTCTGACAAAAGTTAAATGAAGACAGGAAGAGAGAAAGGTCAATTGAGTTTGCTAAAGCTGATTTTCACCTTGAAAGTGGTTGCCAAATTGTGTAAACTCAATTATCAACTTTTGTGGCTTTGCAGGCCTCTGGGAACAAAAGACAAAGAATACTGACCTACCTAAATGGGGAGCCTGAAGACCCTAGATAAGTGGGTATGTCAAAAAGTAACAACTCTCAGCATGAGGGTAAACTAGAAATGAGTTGTCATGTTCCACAGGGACTATTTAAAGGGGGGGGAAATGCTGTCCTGAGCCATGGCATTGAAGAGAGGGAAGAAAAACATCTCCCCTGAGAATTAAAAACCATAAGCCAGCCCTCACATGGGTAATTACAACTTAAAATACTACTTGGGTGTTCTGAAAAACCTCAAACCCAGAGTTTATTTTAAGAGCCAAGGACTAGAAGGGGCCCTAGGCAACTGACAGAAGCAAATGCAATCTTCTCTGGAGAAACCCAACTTTATTATCTTCAGCCTCACACATTTTCCAAGATACAGTTGTGAGAAAAATAAGTAGATCACACACACTCACTCAGTCATATATCTACAAGAAATAAGGAAATAAAACACCATGAGTGGAACAAGCTGATCTGAAAATGAACCAAGCAGGGCATCTTGCTGGCTCAACCAGTGGAACATGAGACTCTTGATCCTGGCATCCTAAATTTGAGCCCCACAACAGAGTAGAGCTCACTTTAAAAAAAAAAGGAGGAGAGGGGTGCCTGGGTGGCTCAGTTAGTCAAGCTCTGACTTCAGCTCAGGTCATGATCTCACAGTTTGTGGGTGTGAGCCCTGTGCTGGGCTCTGTGCTGACAGCTTGGAGCCTGGAGCCGGCTTCAGACTCTGTGTCTCCCTCTCTCTACCCCTGCCCCGCTCACACTATTTCTTTTTCAAAAATAAATAAACATTTAAAAAAAAAAAATGAGGGGAGCGGAGAGGAAGAGGGAAAGGAGAGGAAATGAACCAAATTGCATTTTTAATAGATAAAAAATGTATGATTAGAAATAAAAAACTATTTAGATTTGACAGCAGATTAGATAAACTAAACGTGAGTTAGGGAAGCAGAAGACAGGTTAAAGGAAATTACCCAGACCACAGCAAAGAGAGATGGAACATGAAAAAAAGATTAAGAGACACGGAAGACTGGGGCGCATGGGTGGCTCAGTCAGTTAAGCGTCTGACCTCAGTTCATGTCACAATCTCACAGTTTCATGAGTTTGAGCCCCGTATCAGGCTCTCCGTTGACAGTGCAGATATTGCTTCAGATCCTCTCTCTCCCTCTCTGCCTCTCCCACACTCATTCACCCTCTCTTAAAAATAAAAAACATGTTTAAAAATGGTAAAAGGCCTCCAAGAAAAAATAGAGAGATATGGAAGACAAGAGCAACAGAATCTAGAAAAAATCTGATTGGACCTCAAAAAGGAGTAAAAGGAATGAGGCAAGGGCAATATTCTCAGCAATTGCTTGTCAAACTTTCTAAAACTAAAAAAGATACTCATCTAAATGCCCAAGAAGACTAATATATTCCAAACAGGATTATTAAAAAGGAATGTAGACATGGAGATGTCACAGTGGAATTTTATAAAAACATCAAAAAAGAGTATTTTAAAAGCAGCCAGAATGGGGCGCCTGGGTGGTGCAGTTGGTTAAGCGTCCGACTTCAGCCAGGTCACGATCTCGTGGTCCGTGAGTTCGAGCCCCGCGTCAGGCTCTGGGCTGATGGCTCAGAGCCTGGAGCCTGTTTCCGATTCTGTGTCTCCCTCTCTCTCTGCCCCTCCCCCATTCATGCTCTGTCTCTCTCTGTCCCAAAAATAAAAAAATAAAAAATAAAAAAAATAATAAAAAAAAATAAAAAAAGCAGCCAGAAAGAAGACAGAGGCAAAAATAAGGGGGACAAGTGTTTTCAAAAGCAATACTGAAGCCAAAGTGTTTATTTATAGCAAAAGACAGTGAAATAATACCTGCAATGTGCTGAAATTAAAAGAAATGTATATGAAGAGAAATAACTTTCATGAATGAAAGTAAAATAAAAGAAACATGGAAGAAGTTAAAACTTAAAGAGTTTGTTACCCGCTGGCTGTCAGTAAAGGTAATCATAAAGGCAGTTGAAAACCGATCTTATAAAGAAAATCTGAAATGCAAATGAAGAACAAAAGTGTAAATCTGTACATAATGTTACCAAAGCTAGCCTTGCAAGGACCTGACAATTTCACTAGTAGGTAAGGCCTTTGGTAGGTAAGCTCCTTGCGCATCAGGAGACATAAGAAAGAATGTTCACAGCAGCATTATTCATGAGAACAAAAGACTGGAAACAATCCAAATGTCCATCAACAGTAAAATGGACTGTAAAAGGATGTGGTATAGTCAAAAAATTAAATTCAATAGGGGCGCCTGGGTGGCTCAGTCAGTTACGCGTCTGACTTCAGCTCAGGTCATGATCTCACAATTCGTGAATTCAAGCCCCGCGTTGGGCTCTGTGCTGCTGGCTCAGAGCCGGGAGCCTGCTTCGGATTCTGTGTCTCCCTCTCTCTCTCTCTCTGCTCCTCCCCCACTCGCACACACACTCTCTCTCCCTCAAAAATAAACATTAAAAAAATTTTTTTAATTAAATTCAATAAACACTGAAATTGAATGAACTATGGCTATGAGCATTAACACGAGTGAATCCCAAAAACATAACTGCTGAGCAAAAGAAGGTACATATAGTGATGATTCCATTTATACAAAACTAAGTATCAATCAAAAGCCAAATCATATATTAAGTGATTTACCATCTGTGGTGAAGCTATTTTAAAAACCAAAGAAATGATTTCCACAAAATGCAGTATACCAGATGTATTCAGGGAGGAACATGGGAGGGCAGCTCTGAGGTTTTGGTAATATTCTATTCCTGGCTTGGGAGGTAGGATTCACAAAATTTTGTTTCATTTTTATGCACTAAACCAAGTATGTAAGTTTTCATGCACTTTTAAATATATACGTTATTTCACAATTTAAAAATCAAGGCACCAGAAAAAAAATTAAGAATTCCTATTTACTAAAATCAAAAATGGCTTTTACATTTTAGGGGGGGGAGAGGGGGCAAAAAGAATGGGACAGAGAGCATATCTGGTCTGCAAACTGTAAAATATTTATCAGCTGGCCCTTTACAGAACATCCTTGCGGACCTCAGGTTGACAGGATACGAGTGGGCAAAAGTAGAATGGCAATAAAAGAGAAAGGTGGGCTGATGAAAGATTAAAGTACTGTTCCAGGAATCAGAAACAGCTCAACAACAAAGGCAAGATACCACACCAATCCAGTGAGGAGAAACAAGCGATGGAGCAGTGGGCACTGAGCACAACTGTGACTAAGTGTAGGAGAAAGTCAGCGCTCCTCGGTGGGATGGCACCACTGCTTGTCAGACTGCAAACTGTGAGAACACACCAGGCTGCTCTTCTCAATGGCACAGGCAGAAAGAAAATCAAATTACCATGTCAAGGAAAGTCCAGGGAAACAATGAGCAGAGGAGGAAAATATTAGACTCCAAAGGCTGCTGATACTACTGATTACAGTGATTACAGCTGTTTGCACACGGCAACCATAGCAGAGGGCAGGATGCCCAAAGCTTAGGAGTGTGCACTAACGGGGAAAGAAATCACTTCAGTAAATATGCCAAATTCAAGACATCTAACAACCATTTACTCTGTACCTACTGTGCAGGAATACTCACATTTGCCTTATTAATCCCGACAACAAATAATTATGAAAAGGGAAGATGAATATGAACAAAGTTAAAAAGCCCAAGATCAGTAATAAGCGGCTGGGACGGTGTTCTCTCTACTCATAGCTGTTATGTAAAATAGATATCTCAGTATGGAAAGTAACAAATGAAAGGAGGTAAGTATTTTCCACATGATTTTCATGACTTATCATGAAAAATCTTACACTAAACTGGCCTTGCTTTTCCCTCAAACACACCAGCGACACTCTTGCCTCAGGGCTTTCCCTCTCCCTGAACACTTTTCCCTCAGACACCCACCAGGTTCAATCCATCACTTCCTTCAAGTTTTTTCTCAAGTCTTAAAAAAATGGCTGAAAATTAAATCACTAAGCATCCATTTAAGAAGCTAGGGGAAAAAAACAATGAAATAAATCCAATGAAAACAAAAAAGAAGGGAAAAACAGATGATATGGATATAGATACATGGAGATAGAGATATGGATATACAAATATATCTCAGCAGAAATAGAAGACATGGTTACAACAGAAAAGATCAATAAAGCCAAAGCTGATCCTTTGAAAAAACTTTCAAATCAACAAAGGAGGATTAATCCAGAAAGAAAGAAAAAGAACAAGAGAAAAACATATCAGCAGTGAAAAAGACTAGATTCAATGGGGATTACGGTTTAATCAATAATGAAAAGTTATTATAAAGCACTTTAAGATAGCAAGTTTGAAAACATGTGAAATGAGTAACTTTTTAAAAATATTAACTATTGAATTTAACCAAAAAAGAAACAGAAGCTAAATGGTATTATAATCATTAAATAAATTAAATCATCTGTTTGAAAAAATGTGTCCTTCAAAGACAGCTTCAGAGCCAGGTGTCTTTTAAAAAGAAAATTCATGAACACATTCACTCCAGTCATTCAATAAATAGGTCATTCTATTCTTGCACAAAGTTGTCCAGAGAATAGAAGGAACACTCCCTAACTCACCAAGGCCATATAAACTTTAAAAAATACACAAAAGTTAACAGAATAGCACTCACTGAGTAAAAATGAATAAAAGAAAATCTATCCTTACAGCAGACAGAATACCAACCAATAACGCACAGGCACAAAAAGATACTGCAATCATAAAACAACAATAGGATGCAATGAAAAAGGAGCACCATGACAATAAAGGTAAGCTCTTAGAAATCAAAATTACAGCAAACAGAAACAAAAAACTCAAAAGAGGACCGAAAGATAAAGCTGAAGAAACCTCTCAGAAGGTACAGCAAAAATTTTAAAACATAGAAAATGGGAGAAAAGAAAATTAAAGGACTAGTCCAGGCTGCCCAACAACCAAATAACAGAAATACTAGAGAGAAAAGAGAGGAAAGGAAATCATCAGAGAACTAATTGAAGAAAATTTCTCAAGTCAGAAATAAGTAACTTTTGGGGTGCCTGAGTGGCTCAATCAGTTAAGCATCCAACTTCAACTCAGATCATGGTCTCATGGTTCGTGAGTTCAAGCCCCACATTGGGCTCTGTGCTGGTGGTGTGCAGCCTGCTCGAGATTCTCTCTCTCTCCCTCTCCCCTGCTCACTCTCTAACTCAAAATAAATAAATAAACTTAAAAAGAAAAAAAAAAGGAAGTAACTTTCTAAGAAGGGGTGCAACATTGTGAAATTTCACTACACTGGGGACCAAAAGATCCTACATGCTTCAGTACAGAGAAAAAAAATCATACGCAAAGGTTCTAGAATCAGAATGGCTTCAGGCTTCAACAGCAATACTGAAAGCTAGAAGACAGTAGAGCAATGCTTTCTCAAGTCTGAGGGAAAATTATTTCCCACCTAGAATTATGTACTTGACAAGTTATAAGTCAGGTATTAGGCGTAGGATAAAACACTTTCAAACATTAGGTCTAAAAAGTTTTTTGGCTTTTTTTTTTTTTTAACATCTTGTACCCTTTTTCAAGAAGGTACTGAAAAATATGCTAAAATGGGAGACTAAAACCAAGAAATTAAAGGCAAGAAACAGACTATCCTATATAGGAGAGAGGTAAATGAATTTCTAGGATACTCATGGTATAACGCCCTGTTCCTGACACCGAGCTCCTAAAAACCCTCAAAACTGTCTAAGGAGAGTCTAAGGAAATGCTAAGGAAATGCATCATTGGGTGAGGGGAGAGAGGGGCCACTTAGACACCAGAAAAACCAACCATGGTAATTAGAGAATCAGAACTTCCATTTCCCCACCCCACCAACCCACCTGACCTCTGGGAAGGGGAGAAGGAGAGAAGGGTTGGAGATGGAGTTTATCCCCAATGCCAATAATTTAACCAATAATGAAACCTCAGTAGAAAACTTCAAACAGAAACATTCTAGGTTGGTGAACACATTCACGTGCTGGGAAGGTGGTATACCTGACACCATGGAAAGAAAACAGAAACTCCAGTGCTCAAGACCCTTCCAGACCTCATCCTATGTACTTCTTCATCTGCCTGCCTATTTACATCCTTTATAATAAACAGTAAGCACAGCACTTTCCTAAATTCTGTGAGCCATATTAGCAAATTACCAAACCTGAGGGAAGGTTGCAGGAGATCTTCAAATTAGTAGTATGCTCGGCCAAAATGCAGGGAACCTCACTTGCAGGTGGTGTCTTGTGGGTTTGTGCCTTCAATCTGTGGGCTCTATGCAAACTCCAAGTAGAGTGTCAGAACTGAATTAAATTGTTAAGACACCTGGTTGGTGTAGGAAACTGAAGAATTGGTTGTTGTTGAAAAAGATACAACACTAAAGGAAGATCCCAGGGTGATAGCTATATACAAGATGTACAGGGCAACCAGTCCACATTCAAAGTTTCACTCTGTAGACAGTTCTGTTGATGGCTGCAATTATTAAGAGGCCCAGTGCCACTGTGCCCTTTTTAGCCAGGGGACAGAATGCCCAGGTAAGCCTGATCCAGATTCTGGTTCATACTTGGCTTGTCTTAACTGTATGGTGGTGAATTTCCCACTCTCCCCTCCAATGTCCTACTGCCTGACTCAAATGAGCATACTCCTTTAATTGACTCCTGAGAGCTGGAGGTCAGCTATGGCAGGAGGAGAAGTAGAAAACACAGGGCAGGCCCTTCCCTGACCACATTCCTGCCAGTCATCTATACCTGGCAACACTAGAATCCTGCCAGATGTCTCAACTGTGGTGAGCCCTATGTTCCCCATGACTCACTCATGTTCTTGCCCACTGACGTCCCCAGAAGGGAATCTTGTAAACTCTCTGGGAAACTAAAAGCCAGACTCTGATTCAGAGACTGTTCAATGTATCTTCTTCTGGAAGGTTTCACGTAATAGTGGCACTATTGCCCCTTCCATCCATGGCTGGATTAATGCTCCATATTGGTAATATGGCAATATTTTATTTTGTACCCTAGATGTTAGGTACACAGACGTAGTATTCCTTAAATTGCATGCATATGTTTTAAGCACTTCTGTATGTAAATATTCATTTTACAATAAAAGTCTTAAATAAAGCATAGACCAGTATGTATAGTGTGCTGCCATTAGTTTTTTAAAAAAGGAAAGAAAGAGAATATGTGTATATATTTGCTTGTACATGCATAAAATAATCGCTGAGAGATTAAATAAACATCACAGTGACTGCCTCTAGTGAAGACAACTGAGTGGCTGGGGAACAGAGGTAGGAAAAAGACTTTTTACAGTAAAGTCTTTTAAAGCTTTTGCATTTCTAACACTGCAAATTTCAAAGGCATGAATGCATACATACATAAATAAATGAATTCAATGACTTCTATGATTTCTGCAAATCACAACTCTTAAGTCTTTAAAATAGGGATGATACCTCCTAATACTGGTGAAAGAACCAAATAAGCTTTTGTAAAAAAAAAAACGCTTTGAAATCAAATACTACATACATCTGAAAGTAGTAGTATTTTTATTGAAAAAAATCTATCCTTTTCCTTCTTTCTCCTTACTTTACACAGAAAGTGTTATTCCTTCTTGATATGGTAAGTTTATTTAGCAGTTAAGAAAACACTGGCTTTAAACTAATTCATGTGAAGTTATTTATATTTAGATTTAACAAACACCTATGAAGCCTTCAACAAGTTTAATACCAGTCTTTTTCACATATATTAAATCCTTACAACAACCCCATGTGCAGCTCTAAGTGAATAATAAAGATCTAATGTGAACAGCCATGAGTTCAACAAAGACCTATAGAGGGACCCTACAACCCAACCTTATGGCAAGTTCATCCAGTATAGAAATCCGCAAGACAAAGTCCCTGCTCTTAGGGAGCCCACATTCTGCTAGTGATCCCAAGAGAAGAGGTTATTTCTCAAGAACAAGGAGTAACAGGGAATAAAGTCACCTAACTCATAGGGACTATGGAAGACAGCAAGGGAGGCTTCCAGAAGAGGTGTTATCCTGTGATCTGAGTTAAATTTCATTCAAGTCAAGAAGGAAGAGTAGGTATTAAACAAGTACATAAATAGGGATGCGAGTCCAGAAGAGGGAGTAACAGACAAACTATCAAAGAGTAACAGAGCATTCAAAAAACTGCCAAAGGTCATGGAGATACGGTGTTCTGCACTTTAATTTTTTTTTATTTGATGGCAGGGAGCACACAAATGGAAGAGAGGGGCAGAGAGAGAGAGAGAGAGAGAGAGAGAGAAAGAGCTCCACACTTAGTGCAGAGCCCAATGCAGGGTCAATCCCAGGACCTGAGCCGAGATCAAGAGTCAGATGCTCAACAAACTGAACCACACAGGCGCCCCTGTTCTGCATGTTAAAAACAAACCTCTCATAGGAAAGCTTTACTGGCAGCTGTGTAGCACTACAGGAAGATACTTCTGGACAAAGGAGCCTGTCATTGCTAATATCCAATTTGTACTTTGTACAAAACTATGTTTAATAGTGTTGTTTCCTGTTATCAGAAGAAAAAGAACAGCATACAATTATTTTTCCATTATAATCTAAGGGATCATCATAGGAATGTATTAAACCTAAATAGTTTTAAGTCTATATTCTATGTATCCAGAGTAAGGCAATGTTAAATGGCAAAAAATATTGTCTGATTAGAGGAAATAAGAGTAGAAGATAATGGTAGGAAAGGTACTTCTTTGGTTCTTTGCTAAGAAGTATATGTGGCCTCCAGAAAGGAGAACATGACAGAGGACACACATATATAAGCATCATTCTCTTTGCTTAAACAAGAAAAAAAGATTTCATCATACCTTCTAAGGGGGAGACTCATCAGATTGTGACACTGACCAGCTGTGTCAAACAGAAAATGGTCCCACAAATGACAAAGATGTCCAGCAGGTAGATTAACTTTATCAATGTTGTCTGTCATACTGCATACCTACAATGATTCTCTGAGCAACTCTAAGATCTCCTATCATTCAAGGAAAGAGCATCTCCAAAGAGACTGACATCAAAGAGGCAGAACAGGAGCTATTTCCATAAAGTGCACCATACACAAAGTTCAAAAGAAATAATTAGAGGATTTTTATAACTTACCTGTATTGACATTATGCCTGATGACTCTACAGATTCCACAAACCATTTGTGGGCCAAGATTTAGGTCAGGAATATAAAAGGTACTGATGTAAAGGAGTTCTAGGATTATTCAGCCCCAATGTCCAGACAAACAGCTGATGGCTATCTTGCAACAATAACTTCAGCTTTGGTCAGATTAGAAATACCATTCAGAAAAAGAGGGGGTGTGGTTGCTAAGATCCCTATGGTTTAAGAAATATAACGTGCTGTAAAGCAGGTGCCGTTTCTGAGTTTTAAGACTAAGCAGAAGGGGTGCCTGGCTGGCTTAGAGGAGTATGCAACTCTTGATCTCGTGAGTTTGAGCCCCACGTTGGGTGTAGAGACTACTTAAACGCATAAACAAATAAAAAAAAATTTTAAAAAGACTAAGCACAAGGTCTATCCACTGTACTTCACAATGGTCACAATGAAATACTGAAATCTATCTCACCTAGGTGGAAGTTAAATTTCTTAGAACCTCACTACCTAGCTCTAGGTATAAATTAAAAGGTAAGCATCAATGAAAATAGCCATCACTAACCCATGCAAACACCAGAGTGTCATTGGAGAGGCATACTATACATCAGGAAGAAAAGGGGGAAAAACCTTTCAAAAGCTAAAAATAATTTAAATTATAAATAAATTAGCCACTGAGCAGACAAGAGAGAAAACATATGTAATAAATACAGTTCACACACTTCACTCAGGAGAACCTATTTACCGGGCACCTGGGTGGCTCAATCAGTTAAGTGTCCAACTCTTGGCTTCAGCTCAAGTCATGATCTCAAGGTGCGCGGGTTCCAGGCCTGCATCAGGCTCTGTGCTAACAACACAGAGCCTGCTTGGGATTCATTCTCTCTCTCTCTCTCTCTCTCTCTCTCTCTCAAAATAAATAAACCTTAAAAAACAAAAAGAACCTAATTACTCTGGTTTATGTTTAGAATTTATTCTAAATTATTTATTCTATAATTGTATTATCTCCTATTCCAGAAAAGAAGAGAAGCAAATTTAAAAGCTGGGGTTATCTACACCCAGGCTCATTGTCAAGGCACACTGACAAAACCCAGAAGCAGCAGCTAAGAGCCTGGGAGAAGTAAAACTTATTTTTAAAGAATCCAAAACACAAGACAGAATGGAGCTTTCAGCTTAGGGATAAAACCACCACCACTGAGAACATCATGGTATTACACATGTATATGCACAACACAATGGATAAATCCATTATTATTAGACCTGTGTTCTGGTTCTGCTGCTTAACTGCAAGCCATTCAGCCTCTTCTGAGCTCAGCTTCACCTGTAAAATCAGGATAATACTTCCTTGCTACCAGACAAAACTGCCATAAAGAGCTAAAAAAATAGTTCATGTAACATTATCTGAAAAACATAACACACTATACGATATGTAACATACTATAGAATATGTAACATGAACATAATATATTTAAATAAATTCCCATTTAAATGGCTAAATAAAAAATTAGTAGTTTTCTTAATAGCAAAAAAATAAATTACATGATAGTGCTGATCCCCTCCCCCAAAACGCCAGGGTTTTTTAAAAACTATTAACAAGAGGGGCGCCTGGGTGGCTCAGTCGGTTGGGCGTCCAACTTTGGCTCAGGTCATGATCTCGTGGTCTGTGAGTTCAAGCCCCGCATCAGGCTCTGGGCTGACAGCTCAGAGCCTGGAGCCTGTTTCGGATTCTGTGTCTCCCTCTCTCTCTGACCCTCCCCTGCTCATGCTCTGTCTCTGTCTCAAAAATAAATAAATGTTAAAAAAAAAAAAAAAAAACTGTTAACAAGAAAGAGAGCTTTAAAGCAAGAGAAAGATTTTAGCTGCCCTTTGGAAACCAGATAGCTTATAAGCATTTCTTATAACGAAATGACATTTCAAAATGAGAAAAGATAAAATATTTTTTAAATGAATACCCATACCTAAAAATATAACATAAAATACAATATCCATTACAGATCTATTATAAAGGAATATTTTTCAAACTGTAGGTCATAATCACCAGTGGATATTGAAGCCAATTCCAGCATTTTTTAAGAAAATAGGACAGAAAATACTTGAGTACCTTGCATTTAATAAAGGTAGGTATATATTTGATAGACTTTTGTTATACTTAATATGTATTATCATAATGTATACGCATACACAGTGCTGGGTCACAGTGTATATCTATTTCTTATATGGAGTTGAGTTTAAAAAAAGTCTGAAAGTCACTAATACAAAACAGACAGGAATGGGGCATTCTAGATGGCAGCTAAGGCATAAATAAGGAATGTAAAAGCAGCTAGTACTCAGAGTAACTAGGAGAAGACAAGGAAAGTAAAGAAATGTCATGTGGGACCAGACTGAAGAGGGCAGTGTTTTGTTTTGTTTTGTTTTGTTTTGTTTTAAGTCATCAAGCAGCAGTCCTTGAAGTAAGGAGGGGAAGGAAAAAAAAAAAAAAAAAAAGAGGTTAGAGTGGGAGAGATCCAAAGCATAAGAGACTCTTAAAAACTGAGAACAAACTGAAGGTTGATGGGGGGTGGGAGGGAGGGGAGGGTGGGTGATGGGTATTGAGGGGGGCACCTTTTGGGATGAACACTGGGTGTTGTATGGAAACCAATTTGACAATAAATTTCATATATTGAAAAAAAAAAAAAAAGAAAAAGATAACAGCATTCCTTCTAGGAATAAAAAAGGCCAATACAGGAAAAACACTCTACTGGAACTTAGGAGAATCTGCCCCCTAAAACTCTCTGAATTTAATCCTTAATTTTCACAACTGTAAAATGAAAGGACTAGAATAGAAGATAAATTTTAAGATCCTAGGGGCACCTGGATGGCTCACTCGGTTAAGTGTCTGACCCTGATTTCTGCTCAGCTCATGATTTCATGGTTCATGAGAATGAGCTCCAAGTCGGGCTCTTCACGAACAGCATGGAGCCTGCTTGGGATTCTCTCTCTCCCTCTCTCTCTCTCTCTGTCCCTCCCCTGCTCACACTCTCTCTATTTCTCTCAAAAATAAATAAATAAACTTAAAAAAAAAATTTTAAGATCCTACTCAACATTCTCTGATTCTGGTAGAGTTTATAATAATTAAAACATGACATGAGTACTTGTTCTGTAAGTAAGACCTTTTGTATTTAATAACTACAATATTATCTTTTAATTTAAAAATTATATTACATCTTCCTAATCAAGGCTTGATGGCTACTACCACATCTGGGCATCTCTCAAATTTCCTTACTGAAAAGGTCTGGTTGGCTAGGTCAAAGCTACCCTTAGGCAAACATGTCAGTATTCACCTGGAAGTAACCACGAAAAGACACAGAAGGTGCTCTGAAGGAGTTAAATAACCTCCGTATAACTTTCTTTTTTTTTTTTTTTAATTTTTTTTTCAATGTTTATTTATTTTGGGGACAGAGAGAGACAGAGCATGAACGGGGGAGGGGCAGAGAGAGAGGGAGACACAGAATCGGAAGCAGGCTCCAGGCTCTGAGCCATCAGCCCAGAGCCCGACGCGGGGCTCGAACTCACGGACCGCGAGATCGTGACCTGGCTGAAGTCGGACGCTTAACCGACTGCGCCACCCAGGCGCCCCCCATATAACTTTCTTGATACCATGCCCATTTAAAAGTTTTTTTAAAAAAAATTACAATAACCATTGAGATACATCTAAATTGTTAAGCTCATCTGCAATCAGTAAGAAGTATTTTATACACTCAAAGATTAATGTTCCTAAAATTTCCTTCTGTCTCCTTTCCTAGTAGGATCAACCATTTTAGTTTAATGACTTTTCTAGGTAAAGCTTTCAATTGCTTCCTTAATGTTTTCCTATTCTTTGCATCGATTTCCTGGCCTGGACTTGGCTGCCTGTCCCAGTCTATGTGCTCCTTGGCTGTCTCCTCGGATTGCATGCTCCTTTCTACTGGTAAGCTCTTCCGTGGTCTGTACCCACTTTCTTATGCTTAAAGCCTGTATCTGCAAAAACAGTGGTTCCAAGCTCTCAAATAGACACACAAAATGAATTTAGTACATACAAGGGAGTTGCCCTAATTGGGCATAGGGTATATGTCATATCATGAGGTGGTGTACATAGAAAGATGTGTATTTTACCATAGATGTCATATTTGGGGCTGCCTCTGAGACTAAATGGAATCTGTTCTACTTCTAAGCAAAAGATCTCTATCTCTTTCAATTAAGGGATGAAAAATCAGAGCAGATAAATGACTAAAGCAGGACTGACTGAACAGAGGTACCATCAAAGGAATAGAAACAGATCAATGGACCAAGCCAATCAATCACTGACAACTATTTTGACTCTGAATACCTTCATGTAACAGTCCTGAGAGAAAACACTAAAAAGAACTAAATCTCTACAAACACACACACACACCCAACAGCGTTTCATCATGCCATATCATTAGCACAAAGTGAGAAGAAGAGAACATAACATCTATTATCTCTTCTCTCTGTAAGTCCATATCTCTCATTGCTCTATAGACCCACATCTACTTTGCAAAACATGTTCTTCCTAATCAAATCACTCTTACTGAGATGAATGGACACACGTCAATCCAAGTGACCAACATGTAGAAACAGCAAATTGAAGTTATACAGAATTCATTTTTTACTGAACTTGTGCCAATTCTCACCAACTCTGATATATCAAGTAAATTATCACACTTTAATTTTACCACATACCCAAATAGCTGATTTTGAACCATAATCCTGAAAATGGTGTCATCTTGACTTATAAAACTCACTTTGGGTTGTTAATTAAACCATACTGCTCCTATTCAGTGAGAGACCTGAATATGTTTAGGGCTGAATAAAACATGGGACCAGAAAACACACAGTGAAAATATGTGTAAGGAAGAAAGTGCAAATCTCTACAAAATAAATGTTTTAAAACATGCGCTAAGGGGTAATTGGGGAAGTGAAGATCAATTTGTGCTATAAGGTCCTGAAGTCAGCATTAAAGCTTTTAGAATCAACTATGGAAAAAGCAGGGGCGCCTGGGTGGCTCAGTCAGTTGAGCATCATATTCTTGGTATTGGGTCAGGTCATAACCTTGTGGTGGTGGAACTGAGCCCTGGGATTGAGCCCTGCATCATCATGGAGCCTGCTTGAGATGCTCTCTCTGCCCCTCCTCTGCACACTCATGCTCTCTCTCCCCCTCCCTCTCAAAACAAATATACTTAAAAAAAAAAAAAAACTATGCAAAAAGCAAACACCACAGGGAAATGAAAGTCTGAGACTGGAATAAACAAACAGGAATCTGATGAAAAGAAGAAACAAACATGGCTATGTTGATGATGTCAGTATCATTACTATTCGACCAAACCCATGTGGAAATTGGACAAACAATGCTGTCCAACTACAAAACCCACAATCCTGAAGGCTGAACATTAGTGAGAAAATAAAACAATATAATGTCAGTCTGTACAACTAGGATTTCTAAAAATATTTTTTACTTATGTATAATAATTACTGTATCTAAAATTTTGAAGCAATTTTGGATTTTTTCTTAACACATTGAAATATATGAAAAATTCTGTGTAAAAATGGAAGTTAAGCAAAAGAAAAACTTATTGATACTGTTAGAAAGTATAATGGTAGGATAATTCAGAATAAGGGTATTTTTGATGAATAAAATTAGCACTTAGCATAAAATATATAAAATGATCAAAAATAAAGACAGGTAAAACTGAAAATATTATATGTGGAGTCTCATTCTAAAATATAACACTTTAATTTAAAGAGCTATGATATTATATCAACATAAGAAAGTCAACAGACCAGCAGTAAACAAAAAAATAAAGAAGGCACAAACGAAATATCTAGAACCAGGTTAAAAGATACCTCTCTACAATAGAACAGTACTGATTAACCTCCACATAAGTGCATCCCTTTCCCTCAATCAACTCACCCAACATTTTCTGCATCTTCATCACACTCAGCTTTATATTTGCAAGGTCCACACTTGGAGTGTTTTCTGTGAACTTCTGCCCCTGACCCTTCCTCTTCTGCTTAAAAAGAAAAATTAAATTTTCAACCAAAAGTTGGTTTCCTTTCCAGATAAGCTTCATGTTTTCAGCAGCCATTATCCCATTTCTGCGGAAAATGTACCTGCGCTCTTGAAAACAATCAGTTCCAAAATCTATCAATGCTTGCATCCAAAAATGTTGCCAATACTGAGTACAACATATTCTATGAGGAAAACAAGTATTGGTGCTAGCAAAATAATCCCTTAATCTATGTATGAAAGAACACTACACGTTTTGATAATTAATTGCCTTTAAAAGAATTACCATATAACATTAAATAAGAGAGAGAGAAAATAAAACGTGAGCAATAGATTTGGTACAGTGATTACCCTACCCTATGCAATGCCAGTTAACAAATGATTAAATGCAATAGAGTATAACCACTTGTTCCTCACATCAGTTTCATACCTGCCTTTCTTATTACATAACTAACAGGATTCAAAAAAAATATTTATCTCCAAATTTGTAAAAGGAAAGGGGTCTCTTTACAAAGGACTTGCCTCCTTTTCTGTTTGCCCACTTAGCACACCAAAAATACCCAGAATGCAGAAGTGTGTGGATCTCCTATCATCTGGCACAAAAAACCAGTGGTTACCAGTAAGTCTCCCAACTCATATCCCACTTTCAAGGGATTCTACATTTCTGGGCTCAACTAGAATGAATCCTACCCTGATAATCTCAAACTGGGCAGGGAGATCTGTTCTGAAGCCAATTTAGGGATTACAGTTTACTCAAAGGATCTCTCATTCTGGTTTAGGAAATAACACCTTCTTCAGGGGGTGTCTATCAGTAAAGAAGACATTACAAGGCAAGTCCAAAAACCTAATATACCTATTTGGTAATACTTCCAAACTTTCCATTTTTAGTGTCTGCATGCACTTTAAGTAGAAATCTTTCCCAAATTCTCATGAACACTCCCAGATTCCAGGGATCATAATCCTATTATTTCCGAGGCTTCAGAAACATCAGGAAATCATATGGCCACCACAAGCTCACCTAAGTTTGTACGCTAATCTGAGCAAACGACTTAGCCTTTCTAAACTCATAGTCCCTGAAAAGAAATAGTCAACCTACATTCTCAGAGCAAGACATCCAGTATTTACATGACATAAAAAAAATAATCAACTTCCACTTCTTTAGTATGGGAACATGACTGCTTCCTTACTGAATATTTGACCACAAAGACTAGACTACATGATCTCTCTTAAAATCCTTTCCAGCTCTAAGATCTAGAATTGATGGTCTGATCCTTCACATGTGATCATGAAGCTTCTGCTTGAACATGTCCCTTTAAAACACATTCTATTGTAGGATAACTTTAATCTTTTTTTTTTTTTTCCCTGAAACTTTCATCCCCAAACTTCTTCCTCAGGATGGTTCTTCTATTCTCTAAGTGACCTTTGAAGTGCCTTCCAACTCTGATATTTTAGGATTCTACGAAATGTGGAAATCTGGAATAAGGTTTCAGATAGTATTGAAAGGACCATAACTGTAGTTTTCATTTGTATGAGTGTGAATTTTACTACTGTGTAGGTATCTCCACAGTACCTCCAGCATTACTTTGTATACAGTAGACACTCACTAAGTCCTACAGCTTCATTAGACTATGAAATAAATGAGTCATTTTTAATTCTGACAATTTAAACTCTTGCTATACACTATTACCAGATACTACCTTTTTAAACAGCAGAAATAATTTATATATTTGTAAAATAAAATCAAAAACATACACAGGAGAATTTTAATGGCATAAAGTCTAGATTCCACTACAATTATTCTGTAAGCCTTCTCTTTGCCATGCACAATTCACTCCAGAGTTTTACAACCCAGCACCTTGAAAATTCCTTAGGAGCAAAAATTTGTAAGCAAGGGGTGGGAGAGTTACAAATACTCTGGTCCAACCCAAAATCACTTGTGTGGATGATCCCAAGGGGAAGGCACTTTGGTGCAATCTCAATTTAACAGGAGCTACATTTCTGCTTTGTTTGTCAACAAAGCTTTAGTGAGACATAATTGTATGAAACAAAATGCCTAGGGCTAAAAGGGACAGAAGGGTTGGGTGTAATGGCTAAAGGCTTCTTTCTGGAGTAACGAAAATGTTCTAAAATGGACTGTGGTGATGAATGCACAACTCTGTACTATACTAAAAGCAACCGAATGGCACACTTTAAATGAGCAAATTGTACACTGTGTGAATTTTAACTCAATAAAGCTGTAAAAATCAGAAAATGACAGAAAACAAATGTCCTTTAAGAGGTACTTGAAACTTACCTCCTTCTCCAGATCCAGAGCCATTATCTAAGAAGAAAAACAAACAGTGAAAAGAAATACTTTCGCTGGAAATGTCATCTTATCCAATAGTCAAATTTCTCATCAAAAATCAAACTGCAATAGCAATTCTCATTTTTTGATATCAAACCATTTATTCTTATGTACGTATTCCATGTTTTTCCCCAAATGTTAATTCCCTGGACACACAATCATCTATAACTCATACATCTTTGTAGCATATTCAGGAAGTATCCAGGTGCCCTGCACCGAGTAAAGACAAATAAATACTGTAAAATAAGTGGCTATATAAAAATAATTTTAATTAACTCACTTAAAAGGTAAAAAAAGAAAAAAATTAATTTTGTAAAAGCTTAAGAGGAATAATGAATAAGTTGCTTTTATTAGAAAGGGAGGAAAAGAGCTTTGGGTCTTGCTCCAAAAATCTTAATGAAATCTGTGGATAAAGGCCAAAAGCCAAAAGGTAAGAAAAAGCCTCAAGGCTTAAAAGAAAAGAACTTCTGAGCTGAGGTTTTCATATTACTGATGAAATCAGCTT
This sequence comes from Felis catus, assembly GCF_018350175.1. Taxonomy (NCBI): domain Eukaryota; kingdom Metazoa; phylum Chordata; class Mammalia; order Carnivora; family Felidae; genus Felis; species Felis catus. Next base: position 62,594,238 of record NC_058380.1, on the reverse strand, counting down.
CCTCTAGGAAACCTCACCAGAAGGACTCACACCAAGGTGTAGGTGGGACACTTGTTACTAGTGAAATTAAAAAGCCTCCCTCAAAGTTACCAGCAAAAAGTCAGCCTAAAATGTAATTAATATAAAATGTTTATTTTATAAATCCTAAAAAGGCCAACATATGATGCAGAGCATGTTGAAGAGAGGGTAGTGCTATAATATCATCAGCATGATGCAGTAAAAAGGCAGAGATGGCAAAAGAGCTTGACACACTTTATCCAGCACTTTCAGGGGTTGGGGGGGAGACACATCATCAGGAACCCACTCCAGTTCTTCAAATGGTTCCCCAGAGTGCGAGATAACAGCGTTCACAATATTGTCCCTTTCCCTTTAATCTCTTTCAGACAATAATAAAATTCTCAAACATAGTGGAAATAGGAGGAACCGGAACAATACATGTTTTTTGTAATATCCACTGCAAAATCTTCAAGGGATTTTATAAAGTCTAAAACTGTGCTCGATTCTGATTAACCAACCACAAATAATTAGATCTGAGTACACAAAGGAAAAGAAAAAGAAAGAGTAGAAGAGCAGAAAAAAGACAAAGAAGGGAACTCAATTAAAAAACTGTTCTATGACCAAACTTTTTTTAGAAAAACACTCCTTTTTGGGGCGCCTGAGGGGCTCAGTCGGTTAAGCATCCGACTTCGGTTCAGGTCATGATCTTACGGTCCGTGAGTCAGAGACCCACATTAGGCTCTGTGCTGACAGCTCAGAACCTGGAGCCTGCTTCAGATTCTGTGTCTCCTTGTCTCTCTGCCCCTCCCCCGCTCATGCTCTGTCTCACTCTCAAAAATGAATAAATGTTAACAACAAAAAAATTCTTTTTTGACAAAATTAAAAAAAAAAAAGGAAAACACTCCTTTTTTCCTTCCATTCTACATACATTGACTGGGTACGTATCATGTGGTAGGCAACATAGTAAATGGTAGGAATAAATTGAATAAGATAGCCCCAGTGCATGAGATGCTCTCAATCTATTTTCAACCCATGCTAAATTTTAATGAATATAATACCTCAAACTTTCCTTTAGTGTCCTTTAGAATTCTGAAATAGGAGCACCTGGGTGGCTCAGTCAGTTGAGCGTCCAACTTCGGCTCAGGTCCTAACCTGGCGGTACGTAAATTCGAGCTCTATATCAGGCTCACTGCTGTCAGCACAGAGTCCACCTTGGATCCTCTGTATCCCTCTCTCTGCCCCTCCCTGCTTGCGCTCTCTCAAAAATAAATAAACAAACATTAAAAAATAAAATAAATAAAATAAAGTAAGATAAAAATTCTGAAATATTGTGACTACTCTGATAATGAGTTGAGTTCTTCTTGTAGATTGTATTTTCATTGTTCATATGCCTTTCCCCATCCACACAACTCCACCCAAACCCTGGGACTATAATATACCTCCCCAGATAGGGCATCCTGCCCTCCTGTTGAGAAGCAACTGATCCAGCTGAAGACAGATGTGTCAGATAAATGAAATACAGTATGATATATACATAGAGACACGCACAAAGTGTGAAAAAAACTCTGTCAGGAGATGCCACAGGAGAAAAATTTCACAGAGGAAAAAAGGCTAAAGCCCTAAGTAAGCATTTTGCAAGTAAACAAAAGACTTATTTCTAGCAATGTCCCACCAAGCGTCTAACAAGATCAATATAGCACCTTACAGCTTAGCTTATTCAATCCTCACTTAACAATCCCAAGAGATGGTATCCATTTAACACTTTAAATAACTGGGGCTCAGAGTAACTAAGTGACTTGTCCAAGGTCATATAGTAAATAAGTAAACAAGAGCTGGAGGGGGGCGTCCTGGGTGGCTCAGTCAGTTAAGCATCTGACTTCAGCTCAGGTCATGATCTCCTAGTTTGTGAGTTCAAGCCCAACGTTGGGCTTTGAGTGAGAGCTCAGAGCCTGGAGCTTGCTTCAGATTCTGTCTCTGTCTCTCTGTGCCCCTCCCCCGCCCATGCACACTCTCTCTCTTTCTCTCTCTCTCTCAAATATAAACATAAAAAAAATTTTTAATAAAAAATAAATAAGAGCTGGAGTTAAAATTAGGTCTTTCAACCGCAGTGCAGTGCTCTTTCCAATCTACCACCCTGATTCTAATGTTTACCATTCACTGCCTATCAAAGCACTTTGTGTCTTAAACACACGCTCCTCATAAGAGACACATAATTAATTTGGGATTGTAAAGAGCTCCATATTCTTTTTTACTTTTTTTTTTTTTTTTACATTTTATTTATTTTTGAGAGAGAGAGAGAGAGAGAGAGAGAGAGAGAGACAGAGTGCGAGAGGGGGAGGAACAGAGAGTATGGGAGACACAGAATCCGAAGCAGGCTCCAGGCTCTGAGCTGTCAACACAGAGCTCGACATGGGGCTCAAACTCACAAACCGTTGGATCATGACCTGAGCTGAAGTCGGACACTTAACCGACTAAGCCACCCAGGTGCCCCTCTTTTTTAGTTTCTAAACCAAGTCTGTGAAACACAATGTACTTAGAGAAGTATACAAGAATCACAACAAATGATAGTCTATTGGCCTGAGAACATAATCGTTTCACGAAGCACATAATTATTTGATGTAAGGAAAAGAATTTGGTATTGTCCAAAGAAAGGCCTGGTCTTTGCCCACAGCTTTTTTGTATTTTCTTTTTAATTTTTTTAAATGTTTACTTATTTTTGAGAGAGAGACAGAGCACAAGCCAGGGAGAGGGAGAAAGAGAGAGAGAGACACAGAATCCAAAGCTGAGCTGTCAGCACAGAGCCCAGAGAGCCATGAATGAGATCATGACCTGAGCCAAAGTCAGAGGCTTAACCGACTGAGCCACGCAGGCACCCCTGCCCTCAGCTCCTTTAAGGTAATCTACATCATACCTGCCAGAAGTGTCTCGTTTCAGGAGGGTGCTAACCACATCAGGTGTTAGGGTGGGGCTAGCCACACTCTACAGCCTTAGGGTAGAGGGCTGGCCAACCACAAAGACCAGCCACCTAATTTAGAGTGGGGGCTTTCAATCATATGGTATTAGTGGAACTGGAGTTTGAGATCAACCACATGGACAATGGATCATTCATGCTTATGAAATGGAGCCCCAGTAAAAATTCTGGACACAGGCACTATAATACATAGGAAAAAAAATAAATAGATAAAGTATATCATATAGGAAGTGTCTACACTTATACTGCTAACCTTCATACGATAATTCTAATTACAACACTTCACTTGCATCCCTGTCCCCAAATACAAATGCAAGTAAGAAACTTACATTAGTGCCTTCGAAAATTAACTACTACTGATTCAGGAAGGAAAAGAGAAATAAATACAAAAAACCTGGGGGAAGATAGGTGACAAGGATTGGCAGACAGAATAGAGAAGATATAAAAAGAGACAAGCTTGGAAAGAGACACATCCTGGGATGCCACTAATGACTTTCTATAAATATTCTCCACCCCTTTCCCCTGCCATGAAAATAAAACCCAACAAAATGGATCCCATGTAATTTCCACCCCAAATCTCGTTCTAATATTCAAACCATAAGGCAAAAGACAGGCAAAGACCCCACGAAATTTCACCACCTGGGGTTAAAAAGCAACAACACAAGGGGTGCTTGGGTGGCTCAGTCGGTTAAGCATCTGACTTCGGCTCAGGTCACGATCTCACAGTTCATTAGTTTGAGCCCTGCATCAGGCTCTGTGCTGACAGTTCAGAGCCCGGAGCCTGCTTCAGATTCTGTGTCTCCCTCTCTCTCTCCCCCTCCCCTGCTCACATTATCTCTCTCTATCTCTAGCTCTCTCTCTTGCAAAAATAAACAAACATTAAAAAACAAATTTAAAGCAACGACATGAAATGCAGACAAAAAAGAGCCCCTCCACTCCCCAAACAACTAATCCATAGAGCAGTTCTGGGAATACATCTCTGACTGGAAATTGCCTTTTAGAAACTATGATGGAATCATCTCTAACATTTATTCAGAAGAGTATCACACATACCAGAGTAGCATGGTCCTCTTGCTACTACTGTTATCTCTTTCTGGTGCTTACAAGCAGCCCTTCTGAGAAAGCATTCATTTTGATAAGTGTCCCCATTTGATCCACAGACAGGAATGTAATTTGTATGGCACTGCAAAAGAAACAAAAATAAACTTTCAAAACTAAGCAGGAATATTAATAGTTCACTTCATATTTATGAATGTAATACCATAGTACTGTGACATACTTCTACAGAATAGTTTGTTCTTTTGTTTGGTTTCAATAAAAGAGAGTTATAGCATTTTCTCACACCTTTTTTCACATTTATAATGAAAATAACTATCAACTATCCATAAAGATAAGAAAATCCCTGTGCTATCTAGTGCATTTGCTTGCTATAAAAATCCAATGAGGTAAGAGAAATTCTTGGCTATGTTTATAATAAGCTAATAAGCACTAATTATATAATGTCATTTTATTAAAATCAAAATTCATTTATTCAATACCACTGGAATGCAAAGTCCCAAGATAAATGCTATAGAAAACACAAAGAAATACATGATCTCTGGATCTACCATCCACGTAACCATAGGCTAGCATCATTGCCATTTCCTCCACCTAATGCATCTACCTAATAAAGTTGTTGTGAAGATTAAATGAGAAATCCATCTTTAGCATTTATATCTGGCCATGGTAAATTCTCAGTAAATATTAGCTGGTTTTGCTATGCTATCATCACTTCTGAGTCTTACGTAGTTGCCCACGGTCATAGCTAGTAAGTGGGAGACCCACATTTCTCACAAGTGATGTAGTCTAACCACTACACAGTTGAGTTATTCAGCAGGGTGTTACCATGTGTCATTTGGTGGTAGTGAACAGGGAGCTTAAAATCGTGCCTGAAATTCAACCTAACAAGCACATACCTAGGAGTGAGCGTGAGATGGAAGGAGAAGACCTGCTGTTCTTTGGTCAGTCTGTTTCCAGGGGTCTCTCTTAGGAGCCTCTCATTATGCTCTAGGCAAATGAAAGGATTTGGCAATTTTAACAACATGCAACTTCTGACGTGGGCACTGACTCTAACCTAAGGTCCACCTCCTCCATACTGCCACCCTTGCTGGGGGAAACAATTCTCCCTATACCTTCTATTTAGCTAGAAGAATGTAATTTGAAGTAGTTTAGAAAGGTGCGGAGTGTACAACTCTGAGCCACATCCATTCAAGCATGTATTGTGTGCCTACTGTATGTCAAGAACTTTGCTGAATATAATAAGTAAGAAAATAGCAACAAGATTGTGATGGTCAATATTATGTGTCAACCTGACTAGGCCCCAGGGTGCCCAGATAAAACATTATCTCTGGATGCTCTCTGAGGGTGTTTCTGATTGAATTTCCATTAGAATCAACTGACTAAGTGCCCTCCCCAATGTTGGTGGGATCATCCAATCGATCTGAGGGCCTGAATAGAACAAAAAAGTAGAGGAAAGGAGAACTGGGTCTCCCTGCCTGACTGCTGGATTTGGGACAAGGCTATTCTCCTGGTTTTCAAGACTTCAGTCTTAGACTGGGACTTACATCTTCATCTCCCCGATTCTCAGGCCTTCAGACTTGGACTGGAACTACACTATCAGCTTTCCTGGACATCCAGCTTGCAGACAACAGATCACGAGACTTGTCAGCCTCCATAATCAAGCAAACCAATTCCTTAAAATATATTGTCCCCTCCCTTTTCCCCTCATTCTGTGTGTGTGTATTTCCTATTGGTTCTGTTTCTCTGGAGAACTCTAATACAAAGGTCTAATAAGAGGGCATGCAACACCTAGCAATAGCAGACATTGATAAATTCAGGAAAAAAAAAAACACAGTCTGAAGTACTCCAGGGAGAAGGAGAAGGACAAAGAGGAAAAAAGAAAATAGGAGGAAAGTCGTAGGCACTCCTCTTTGGATATAATCCAAGTATTCATAGAAAGATGCAATACTGATTATTTTTCTTGGTACAAAATAAAAGTAGCTTTGTGTATATAATGTCACAAGATATAATAGCTCTTACTAGCAGACTGAAAAAAAACAATTTTAGACTTTATTTAAAATCCTGTTATTATCTGTTAAAATGTATTTAAATTATAAGCCAGAAATTATAATATGGTTAATAAACAATATTAACACTAAAAGCATGCTGAATCATAAGCAAGTTTTTTAAATTAATTGAAAGATACTGCTAAAGAAACCAGCAAGTAAGTGTTTAATGGACATAGGAGGTGATTTTTCTTCAACTGGCAATCACCTAGTCTAAATTGAACGGATTTATAAATTATAAGAAGGCAGAATAGTCAAAGGAAGGTTTTTTCAGCAGCAGGATCAAATCATGCTGTAAGCCCTGAGGCAGTTTGCTCCTACAGGGCAAGCAACTTGTCTTTAAACATCTTTATATCCTCAGCATCTGGCACCAAGCACAAAGCAAGCCTTGGATAAAGGCTTGGATAAATATCTAGTGATCTCAACTCCTAACTTTTATTTCTCTTTCTTGCTTTGCCACCAGGTAAGAATGCAAAGGATTCAGACAGATCATACAAGGATTTTCTAGCTGTCCAAATATGTGACAAAGGTCAAAGAGGCTATTTCTTTATAATCTTAAAGTTGCAAGGAAAGACTTTCAATTAATGAAAAGCAGAATCATAAAGACAAAAATAAAATAAATATGATACAAAAATTTAAACTTTTTTATATCACACACATATAATATATATATTAACATGAATTTAAATTAAAAATTATTTATATTAAAAATTATAAACAAAATGAAAATGACGCTAGAATAACTTCTTCAAAATTTTTGTACTCTCAATTAAAAAGGAACACTCTAAGGTAAATACTACTGAGTGGTTTAAAACTTAAAAGAGAAACTAAAATACCTACAATTGACCCTTAAACAACATGGGTGTTAGGGGTACCAATCCCCCGCACATCAAAAACCCATGCATAACTTTTGACACCCCAAAATCTTAGCTACTAATAACCTGCTATTGACAAGAAGCCTTACCAATAACATAAACAATTAACACACATTTGGTATGTTACATGTATTATATATTGTACTTTTACAATGAAGTAGGCTAGAGAAAAGAAAATGCTATGAAAAAAATCACATAAAAGAGAAAATACATTTACAGGACTGTACTATAAAAAATCCCTGTATAAGTGGACCCACACAGGTCAAGCCTGTGTTGTTCAAGGGTCAATCGCATATGCCTATAGAACGTACAATATTTCTAGAAGGAAATACAAGTAACAGATGTTGCCTTTAAGAAGAGCAATTGAGGGGCGCCTGGGTGGCTCAGTCGGTTGAGCATCCGACTTCGGCTCAGGTCATGATCTCACAGTCTGTGAGTTCAAGCCCTGCATCGGGCTCTGTGCTGATGGCTCAGAGCCTGGAGCCTGCTTCCGATTCTGTGTCTCCCTCTCTCTCTTCCCCTTCCCTGCTCATGCTCTGTCTCTCTCTGTCTCAAAAATAAATAAAAACATAAAAAAAAAAAAAAAAAAAAGAAGAGCAATTGGTAGTCTGGAGTGAAAGACATTTTTCATTGTATTATACATCTTTTTTTTTTTAATTTTTTTTTATTTTTTTTAAGTTTATTTATTTTTGAGACAGAGAGAGACAGAGCAGGAACGGGGGAGGGTCAGAGAAAGAGGGAGACACAGAATCAGAAGCAGCCTCCAGGCTCTGAGCCTTCAGCCCAGAGTCCAACGTGGGGCTCGAACTCACGGACCGCGAGATCGTGACCTGATGTATGTATATATGTATGTATATATATATATATATATATATATATATATATACACACTATTAATGGATAATGCACACATGTGTGTGTATATATATATGTATATATATACACACACACACACGTGTGTGTGTATTAGAACTATTAATGGATAATGCACACATGTGTGTGTGTATATATATATATGTATATATATATGTATATATATATACACACACACATGTGTGCATTATCCATTAATAGTTCTAAATGTGTATATACATATGGATATATATATGTATGTGTGTGTATATATATATATACATATATATGTATACACACACGTGTATATATATATATCCATATGTATATACACATTTAGAACTATATATACACGTGTGTGTATATATATATATATGTGTATATATATATACACACACACACGTATATATATATATATATATCCATATGTACATACACATTTAGAACTATTAATGGATAATGCTTAGCATAGTAAGCAATATATAAGTACTCAAATAGTATACTATATATAGAGTATGCATATGTCTTCACATATCAACACAAGGAGAAAAGAAAATACTCCAAAAAATGGGCAAAGAATATGAAATATGAATTCACAAAAAAAATGGTCAATAAACACATGGCAAATTTTCAATTTCTCTAACAATCAAATGAAAATTTAAAAAAAAATTTTTTTTTGGCCATACAGATTTACAATTTAAAAGGACTGAAGGGTGACTGGTGGCTCAGTTAGTTGAGAGTCCAACTCTTGGCTTTAGCTCAGGTCATGATCTTGCAGTTCATGAGATCTGTACTTTCAGCGCAGAACCTGCTTGGAATTCCCTCTCTCCCTTTCTCTCTACTTCTCCTCTCATGATCACTCTCTCTCAAAATAAGTAAACAGTAAAATAAAAAAATGTTTTAAAGGATTGACAAAACCCATTACCAAGAGGCTAAGAGGAAACCAGCAGTCAAATGTACTGTTACTGATGAGAATGTTATCTGTACATAAGCATCCACTGGCTCAACAATTCCACATCAAGGAATTTAACCTAAAGAAATATAAGACAGCTGGAAGAGGGAACAGCTTCAGTCTTCCCAATACAGGAGTGGCTAAAACACCAGTAAGAAACCTCCAATCTTTCTGGCTCAATGAACCAAAGAATAGCGTTCAGGGCAATCAGAGCCACTAAAAAGAGAGAAACCCAGAAAGGAAAGAGTCAGAAGGGCCTTCCAGATTCTGTATATAAACTCAGATCAAATTTCTGGCTGATTCCCAAACCACTCATGAGGCAGATTCTAAGTAGCCCAGGCAAAGACTAAAAGAAATGAACTGATATTTGTGTTGCTTCCCACAACAGGGAAGAGAATGTGCAGTTTGAGTTCAGCCAACTTAATTGCTTCCAAGTGACAGTACTCTTCAGAGGAACATAACAAAATTCAAACACTCTAAAACATATCATTCACAATGTGTACAATAAATTCAAAATTACTCTAATACAAAGAAAAAGGAAAACACAATCCATTTTCAAATGAAAAGACAATCAACAGAGATGATCCCTGAGATGTCCCAGATGCTGAAATTAGCAAAGATTTTGAAGCAGCAATAGGATCTAAGCTAGAGGAAAATATGCTTGTGATGAATGAAAAGACAGGAAATCTCAGTCAAGAAATCAAAACTATAAATTCTAGAAATAAAATATCTGAAAATAAAAACTCACTGGATGTACTGAATGGAGAAGAGAAGAAAAGATTAGGGAATCTGAAGGCAGATCATAAAAAATTATCTAAGGTGAAGAACAGAAAGAGGTAAAAGTTCATGAGGGCTTAGTAACACTATATACACCAATACCTTCTTTTAAGGAAAGAAGCCCACTTTAGTTGCTATCCCTTTCAAGAGTGTTTAGGGAGCAGGCAGGGAAGCCAAACATAACACATTGAAGAGAACATTCATTGCATGAGTAACCAGGTAGGTGCGGGCAAAAGGTCAGCTAAACCACATCAAAGATAGCTACTGTGAATAAATAGTGCATTATAAAGTCCCTTTTGACTATGAAGGGTCTATGTAGCTGGACAATAGTATATCTCCCTCCCTACTCTTCCTCCAACAGTTTAAAGTTTTCAGAGATTTCATATGCAGCCTCTCTGATTTTGATTCTCATTACAGTATCATAAAAAAGGGTAGAAAACATAAAAAAGGGTAGAAAAAAGGTAGAAAACATCTCTTTTCAGATGGAACATATAGGAACTTGCTGAGGTTACAGGGTTACTGGAAATACTGACTGTCCTATGCTTTTGTCTCTAATCTCTGTACCCTTTCCTTCCTTTAAAATCCAAAATGATGGGTCCAATTAGAATAAAATGATAAGTGAAAAAAATTCCAGTTTTGTCTTTGTTTCATCTCAAATCCTAAATCAGGGACCATCTTCTGAGCAACTTTTTGAAGCCAGATTATAATTTAATCCCAGCAAATAAAAAGAATTGAATGTAACAGGCTTTGCATTCCTTCTTTTTAGCTTTTTTTTAGACAACACAATCACAACCTAAAAGAGCATCTGAAAAGCAAAGATGTTAGTCTGAGGTTCCTCTGTCTAGTTTACCTCTAACCCTGACCTACCCTGAGGCACTGAGTCAGCCATGTTCTTTGGCATAAAGAGATGAGACAGTAGCAAATAAAAATGGAAGGGAAGAGCATAACATATAAAGAAGCTGAATCACTATGTTGTACACCTGAAACTAACGTACACTGTGGGTCAACTACACTCAAATTAAAAAAAAAAAAAATTTAATGGAAAGCAAAAAAACTAGAAAGAGAAGGAAAGGGGGAAAATTGCCAACGTTTTAAATAAGAAACTCATTTCTTTTCAGTGACAAGTAGAACTTACATTTGAATAGAACTTTTAATATTTTTTCAAAGCATCTTCACATCTATTATTGCCAGTCTGCCCTCTTAACTCAAAGAAAGAAGCAAAGAATGTACAAATAATAGTATTTCATCTGACAAAAAAAATCAGTGGGCTGGGAAGTCCAACTTCTTTATGGGATTCAAGCTTTTTAATTTGAAAAATGTGGAATGATAAAATGTTAAAAATGTAAAATTCTTCAAAATAGGATTGGCTTCCTCACCTGAAACTGACATGCACATTTCAAACCATCTCCATCTTCTTTACAGACTCCTCCATATTTACATGACGATTCATCACAAACTCTTACATCAGACTCCCTCACATTTAATTCTGAAAAAGAGAAAAAAATGTTTCATATGTTTTTTTGTATCCAAATGTCCATATATAAAAGAAAAAAACCTTAAAATGTGTTCATCGTCTCATTCACAGTGTAACAAGGCATAACATACGAAAAGCAAGGACACAAAATGTTCAAAATTCCCCAAAGAGAACCTTGCATAATATGCCTAATAAGCAACCCAAACCAAAATAAAACTCAAAATTTCAGGATTTCACAGAATCCCAAAGGTAAATCTCAGAATTTTTCTAGTTGGCTACCAACAGCTTAAGACAGTTTTCTTACCATTGTCTTAATATCTTAGATTATTTTTTAATAGGTTTTTAAAAACTAATCTCTACACCCAATGTGGGGCTTAAACTCATAACCCCCAGATCAAGAGTAGCATGCCCTAACGGCTAAGCCAGCCAGGTACTCCCTTAGATCATTTTTCTAGTGATTAAGTTACTTTTAAGGAGAATAAGAATAATTAGAAGAAATCTTAATTCTTTTGGTAACTAAATAAATTTCAGGGTGAACATAATTCTTTCTAGACCAACTAATTTAATTAGAAAAGAATTCTAAAGTAAACCTGAATATCATACAATTGATATATATGGAGCATTTATGTGCACAGAATTAAAAAGACTAAAAATCTCACTCTTAAAATTTTTTAATGACTTAATTTCACTCTACCACAGGAAGTAGCTCCAATCAACAATACTAGCATTCTGTGGCCATTTTGCTCCTGCTCCAAGACCATCGGTCTTGCTCTGGAACTATCAAATTAAGCTACCTAGAATCATATAGTAAAAACCACTATAATGCAATTTTTATATTCTATTAGGAATGAGACATACAACAACAAACAACAAACAATAAAATTATAGCAACAATAACAAATAATAAATAAATGATTATTTTGAAAACCCATTCCTTTGTACAGGTAAAGAAAGAAGTCTGGGAGCAGGATGGCCTAAAGTAGCTTCTGACTCTGTCACTCAGTAACTGAGGGACCCTGGGAAGGGCACAAGGTCTCCTGAACCTCTAGATCATGATGAAGTCTTGGCAAACAGATCTCAGGGAGCATTTCTCCAGCATTCCCCCTTCCTCCATTGTTTTCTATTTCTAGATTTCAAAGCAGGACTCAGTGGACTCAGAGACACAGAGTCCAGTGTCTCTGTATCTAATGGCATCTGTCCTGGTGACATTTCATTGGATCTCTCTGCCCCGTTTGTTCTCACTGCTCTGCAATGGTGCCTTGGGTGTCCTACTCCTCAGAATTGACCCTCCAAGGAACTGGCAGTCAAGTACCTAAATACCCAAGGAGTCCACAGTACTTATCTGAATAACCACTCTCAACCAAGCACTGCACACTAGGTTAAGTATACATCTATGTAACTATAGCTTACAAAACTTTTTTCTTTTCCTTAAATGAAACTCACATGTTTAAAAAAGACATGAGCTGAAACTTAAAACAACAGGAAACTACTAGAGCTATTTTGTTGTTCTCACTGTTTCACAAACTATTTCAGGCACAGATGATCATCTTTTAACTCCTTTCACCTTGGCTATCTGGCTATGGAGGCTCTATGTTCTTGGTTCCCCTCATCTCCCAATTTTTGCTTACTCATCCTTCTCCTCCTTGATGACTTGCATTAGTACTTGAGACTCAATCCTAAGTGTGGGGCTTGCTTTTTTTCTATATACCCTCATTCCTACTGGGAATTTGCACAAGGTGCCGTTCCAAATACACTCTAATGTACATCTTGAAACCCAAGGAAGATTAACTAAATATTAATAAGGAACCGCTTTGGAGAAGAGGATAACAATGCATAATATTTTTGTTCAACTACAGGCTTAGTCAATTTTACGGGCCATAGAAACAAAAAGAATTGTACAATTTGAGAAATAAAATTGAGTGTATTTCTCCTCCTTTTCTTTGTAGCCTTAAAGTTTACACTGGGTTCCAATACAATCAGACATATAAAACAGGGATAAATTTTTTTGGGGGGGGGGGCGGGGATCAAGATCATGGTTTGAGTAGCTCTGACTTGCTACTTGGGCTTGAGAATCTTTGAGGTATGTTTTACTTATTGTATTTTAAAAGTACAATGGCAGTGGGGTGCCTGGGTGGCTCAGTCAGTTGAGCATCCAACTCTTGATTTCAGCTCAGGTCATGATCCCAGGGTTGTGAGATCCAGCCCCGCACCAGGTTCTACACTGAGCATGGAGCCTGCGTGAGATTCTCTTTCTCTTTTACTCTGCCCCTCTCCCCACCCACCCCACAAATAAATAAATAAAATTATACAATGGCCTTGAAATCTAGAACCTAAACAATCCCTGATACTAAGATTCACACATCTCTGGAGACTGAGGATTGTTCAAAGCATATATTTGTTTGGGCACCTGGGTGGCTCAGTCGGTTTAGTGCCCGACTTCGACTCAGGTCATGCTCTCACAGTTAGTGAGTTTGAGCCCCACGACCGGCTCTGTGCAGACAGCTGGAGCCTGGAGCCTGCTTCAGATTCTGTCTTCCTCTCTTTCTGCTCCTCCCCCTCTCATGCTCTGTCTCTTTCTCTCAAAAAAAAAATAAATAAACATTAAAAAAATTTTTTTTCAAAGCATCTATTTGCATGAAGGACTAAGAAACATTTTAGGACAATAATCATCCTTACTAAAGAGAAGCAGAAAAGCTTGGTTCAATAAACAGAGCTTGAACAGGAGGAGTGGTCCTGTGCACAAGATGGTGTCTATCACTTGGACTACTCCCCCAGCCCAGCCCCAAGAACTCAACATAACAGAGGAGCTACAGTGAGAAACTAAATAGCAGCTTTCGCTAAAAGCTCTGAAACAACAAGGTATAAAGAGTTCTGCTTTGATGTCCACACAACAAGACAGAATAGCAGGGGAGAAAAAAGGCTGGGACACCTCAAAAGCCCCAGCATCAGCACCACACCTGGCAGGATGGCACAAAGCCAAGGAGATAATCAGGCGTAGAGATACACCTCTGATATCTAGGGGCAGCAAACATGGCAGGAGGAAAAAGATGTGCCATGTGGCAGTGGCCAGAATACATTAGTGAGCCCACATGAAACACCCTTTGGTAATTCCAAGAATAAACCTGGAGGGAGAGCAATCTGGGGAAGCTAGAGGTTCCACATTAATAGGTGAGGGCAAAAGTCATGAAATTCTGATTACACTGGCTATTAGTCATGTTTCATTTTATGCCTACCCTGTTATTAAATTCATGATATTTTTGTGTGTATTAATGCGTTAAATGTGATTATTTAGTTGATCAGGAAACAAGTATCTACTATATATCTATTACTATGCTAAGAAATTGGGGCACACAGAAAAATATTAACAGGGAGCCTGTGATCTTGCTAACATATGGAACAATTACTAATGCGTTCAATACAGTCTATAAGGAGAAAATGCTGTTGTACAGGCTATAATTGCTCTAGGAGTTGCAAGAAGTAGGAGATAAAGGGCCGCCTGACTGGCTCAGTCAGAAGAGCATCTAACTCTTGATATCGGGGTTTTGAGTTCAAGCCTCACATGGGGTATAGAGATCACTTAAATAAAAATATAAAAAATAAACTTCTACAAAAAGAAGTGGATAAAAATGGATTTGAGGCAGAGGATGCAGGGTCAAAGATGTCAAGACTTGCACTGACTTTGAAAAATTAGTAAGACTTTTTTGCTGATTATAAAACACAGGATTTAGGGGCGCCTGGGTGGCTCAGTCGGTTAGGCGTCCGACTTCGGCTCAGGTCACAATCTCACGGTCCGTGAGTTCGAGCCCCGGGTCGGGCTCTGTGCTGACTGCTCAGAGCCTGGAGCCTGTTTCAGATTCTGTGTCTCCCTTTCTCTCTGACCCTCCCCCATTCATGCTCTGTCTCTCTCTGTCTCAAAGATAAATAAACGTTAAAAAAAAAATTAAAAAAAAAAAACCCACAGGATTTAAAAAAAAAAAAAACAAAACAGGGGTACCTGCGTGGCTCAGTCAGTTAAGCATCTGATTTCAGTTCAGGTCATGAGCTTGTGGTTCATGAGTTTGAGCCCCGCACTGGGCTCTGTGCTGACAGTGCAGAGCCTGCTTGGGATATTTTCTTTCTCTCTTTCTTTCTCTCTCTCTCTCTCTCTCTCTCCCCCCCTTTCTTTCTGTCCCTCCCCCACTAGTGTGTGCACTCTCTCTCTCTCTCAAGATAAATAAATAAACTTAAAAAAAAACAATACAGGATCATTACACAGAATTTAGAAACAACATTTAAAAATAAAGAATGTTTTCAGGGCGCCTAGGTGGCTCAGTCAATTGAGTATCTGACTTAGGCTCAGGTCATGATCTTGCAGTTTGTTGAGTTCGAGCCCCATGTCAGGCTCTGTGCTGACAGCTCGGAGCCTGGAGCCTCCTGCGGAGGCTCTCTGCCCTTCCCCCACTTGCACTCTGTGTGTCTCTCTCTCCATCTCAAAAATAAACATTTAAAAAAAATTTTTTTTAATAAATAATGTTTTAATTGCCCACACCATACAATACTGAAAGAGAATGTTCTTATCTAGGAAAACAATATAAGTGAAAGTAGAGACACAAATAAATAAACCGTACACATAAATATGAATACCAGCGGTTCCCAAACCATGGTCCTTATGAAAACTGCTCTCTTAGATTACATTGTACCTTAAATATACAATTAATGTATATTAAAATCAAGTAAGAGTTTCATTTTCTCATTTGCAAGGGGAAAAAAGTCAATGGAAAGAATTTTCTCATTTTAAAAGTTTTTCACATATTTCTTAAACCTTCAATATCTGAGATTACTTCCTTGATAGTTGTCAACAAAACCAATGTTCCTCAAATAAATAAAGAATATTAATAAACAAAACTCCAACAGTGTTTTATGAGAACACAAGCTCATGAATGTACATTTTAAGTTGTTTTGTTATTGTGGCAGTCACAGCTAATTGCCTACCCTGGATCTACTCTTACTTTGTAAAAGAACCCCAACTTTGTTCAAGGAAGCAAGATGCTCAGCTAAATAATCTGTATATCCCAGACCCCCTTGCAATGTACCATAGTTCCATATGTAAGCACTGTCCCTTCCTCCTTCATTCTTCCATCCTTTGTCCTGCCTGGAGAGTAAAACCCTTACCTAAGATTGTAGCAGCCATCTTACATATACGATGATGAAAGCTACAAGCTAAAGATGGTAGACCAGAAGGACAGGAGCAAGAGTGTGGAAAGAGAGAATTATAAAATCACCACACCTCCCCTGGATTTCACCCATCCAGACTCACTGTCATAGGAAATAAACACATAAATAAATAAAGCCCTTATCATTTAAGCCACCATTGGTCAGGTCACTGATACATGTAGTAAAACATAATTCTGACATAATGACTGCATATAAATTTAATTAAGATAGATATTTCTAAGCCAAAACCTTAAATAATTTGGTGGTACATTCCAGTCCACATGATAAAATTAATTTATCATGAACATGACTTCCTGCTATTCCAATTTCTATCACAAATTTGAGAACCAATGCCTTAGCTCAAACTCAGTACAGAAGGAATTCTATTTTGGGATCATCTTCTGAATGTTACTTCTTTTCAAGTATTCTGTACAATACCAGGCATCAAGAGGGCACTCTACTACCTGTCAATGATGATGATGATTACATAGCTGCCTTCCTGAACCCAAAATGGAAATTCAGCAAAATAGATGAGCCATTACTAAGGCCCTCAAAAATCAATTCTCCAAACAGAAATATTTTACACAAAGAAGCACTCAGAAAAGTGGCTCAAAACAAAAATATTTTGCTCTGGTTGCAAATGTGCCCATCACACAATTCTCTAAATGTAAAACTTCTCTCAGAAAAACAAAGAAAGAAACAAAAAGTCTGTCTAAATTTTCATTAAGATCTCAAAGCTGGGAAACCATAAACACTAGAGAAAGGAACCCTATTCACTCTGAACCTGAGCAGCCAAAATCCCCAACTTTTGGCAGCGCTAAGTAGGTTCAGGTTACAGTTCAAAATGGACCCCTTAGAGGGCACCTGGGTAGCTCAGTTGGTTGAGCATCCAACTTCAGCTTAGGTCATGATCTCGCGGTTTGTGAGTTCACACCCCGCATCGGGCTCTGTGCTAACAGCTCAGAGCCTGGAGCCTGCTTCAGATTCTGTGTCTCCCCCTCTCTCTGCCCCTCCCCTGCTCATGCTCTATCTCTCTCTGTCTCTCAAAAATAAATGTAAAAAAAATTTTTTTAATTAAAAAATGGACCCCCTTAGCCCTCCAGAATGATAGGACTTTTCTACCACCACTCCATTAAACAGAAGGGAATCTTATAAGATAGCTAACACCAATGGAGGGCCAAAAGTGAACAAACCTTGCAAGATGTTACAATAGAATTCAGGGCTTCTCAACCTCAGCACTACTGACATCTTGGGGAAGATAATTCTTTGATGCATGGGGCTATCCTGTTCACTGGAGGATGTTTAGCAACATTTCTGCCCTCTACCCACTAGATACCAGCAGGACTATCCCAGCTGTAACAACCAAAAATGTCTTCAGACATTATCAAATGTCCACTGGGGAGAAAATTACCATCCACTGAGAACCACTATCAAAGATGACCAAAGCCTTGATTAAAGGCTTTATGTTTCATTCTCTTCACTATAAAGAAAATTAAGTCAAATAAGCAGCAATCTCCAAGAACTCTGCACATTACCATGGGTATTTTTTTTTATATTAAATATATTGTCAAATTGGTTTCCATACAACATTCAGTGCTCATCCCAACAAGTGCCCTCCTCAGTGCCCATCACCCACTTTCCGCTCTCCCCCACTCCCACCAACCCTCAGTTTGTTCTCAGTACTTAACAGTCTCTTATGGTTTGCCTCCCTCCCTCTCTGTAACTTTTTTCCCCTTCCCCTCCCCCCATAGTCCTCTGTTATATTTCTCAGGATCTACATATGAGTGAAAACATATGGTTATCTGTCTTTCTCTGCCTGACTTATTTCACTTAGCTGAATACCCTCCAGTTCCATCCACGCTGCTGCAAATGGCCAGATTTCATTCTTTCTCATTGACCATGGGTATTTTTCATTTCAGTAGCGGGACCTAAATATATTGCCTCCAGGGACACCAGGTGGCTCAGTCAGTTTAGCGTCCAACTTTGGCTCAGGTCATGATATCATGATTCGTGGATTCAAGCCCCGCATCCAGCCCTATGCTGTCAATGCAAAGCCCGCTTCAGATCCTCTTATCCCACTCTCCCTTGGCCCCTCCCCTGCTGCATACACTCTCTCAAAAATAAATAAAACATTAATAAAATTAAAATTTAAAAAGTGATAAATGTATGTATATTTTTAGGTTCACATAAAATGCTACACACATTTATAAATCATTTTTGTGACTCCCATCTTAAATGACTTTTTTTTTTTAACTTTGATTTATTATTGAGAGACAGAGCATGAGCATGAGCATGGGAGGGGCAGAGAGAGAGGGAGACACAGAATCTGAAGCAGGCTCCAGGCTCTGAGCTGTCAGCACACAGCCCAACGCAGGGCTTGAACCCACGAACTGTGAGATCATGACCTGAGCTGAAGTCGGACACTTAACCAACTGGGCCACCCAGGCGCCCCTTAAATGACTTTCTTGATTAACCAACTAACTTATAAGAATCTTAAGGCACCAGGACAAGAGGATTCCTACTATGTATAAAAACGTCCTGCCCTTAGCCATCCCACTGTGTCCTGTCTTGCTTCTTTTCTCTGAGCATTCTCATCTCACTTACACCACTTCAAGTCTTCAAACCTGCTTTTCCCCAACCTTATTAAAGCCATCTCACCTGTCACTGCCAGTCCTCAGAGCACTGCAGGGGGAACGTCCTATAATGAATGCAAAGTACTCATCAACATGTGGGAATCTTTAGTTCATCTCCAGTTAATTTCTTATTGACTCCCTACAGGACATGCTGAAACTCTTTACCTTGTTCTTCTTAAGAATAACCTCATTTCAAGGGGTTTATACACATGTCTATATGTTAACAGTGTTTGAGAAAACCTTCCCCCCCCCCCTTTTTTTTAGAAAAACACACCAATCCAATCTGACTAGACATCCTGCTGGATGGTTTCACTCCCAAAACAAGGCAGGCATGTTCCTGACCCTGTATCCAACTGTTGATGAGAAAGTCTCTGACAAAGTCCACAATATCCACACTGAAAACAGCAGAAATATTTGAAATATTTAAATATTTAAAACACCCTACACCAGGAAGTGGTGTGGTACAGCCATGGAATATTATAGAGCTATTTAAAAGGCTGCATATATTATGTGGCACTATGGAAATATGCTTATAAATGTCAAGTGAAAAAGCAGAAGACAACACGTGGACCATAATTGTGTAAAAAACACATATAGGAAAACCCAGCCAGAAGAAAACAAAATGGTAAAGGTACTGTCTTTTTTTTTTTTTTTCAACGTTTATTTATTTTTGGGACAGAGAGAGACAGAGCATGAACGGGGGAGGGGCAGAGAGAGAGGGAGACACAGAATCGGAAACAGGCTCCAGGCTCTGAGCCATCAGCCCAGAGCCTGACACGGGGCTCGAACTCACGGACCGCGAGATCGTGACCTGGCTGAAGTCGGATGCTTAACCGACTGCGCCACCCAGGCGCCCCGGTAAAGGTACTGTCTTTATACCAGTTGAGCAATAGATTATTTTCCCTTCTTTTTAAGTTTCTATATTGGTTATACTTAATAGGGGAAAAAATTCAATGTGATTCCAAACACAGCCCCAAAGAGAGGTTGCCTATATAATGGACAAAGCACTAGTTTATACGTTAACAAGGGCCAGGTTCACATGCTAGCTCTTCACCTCTTAGAATAATAACACCTTCTCTTTCCTAGATATTATAATGATAGATATGTACTAAAAAGCAACAATGCCTAGAACAAGTAGGTAAACAACAAAAAATGTTCTTTCTTTCTCCAGACCAATCTAAGGAACACCTTTAATGACACAAATCACTGAAAATACATTTCAGGGTGAAAATCAAACAGTAAGTTTAGTAAATGATGGCTTTTGTCCAAGCAAATAAGATGAATTAGGAATTAAACTCTCTTCAACTTGTTTATTAAATTAACCATATTATATTAGTTATCCCCTATGATAAAGATATAAGAGGGAAAATAAACTTAGTATTTCATGATACAAATCCAAAAGTAGTTTACATTAATATTAAAAAGCACTAACGGTAGAGATGACTAAAACTTCTCTAAGCTATATTTAACAAAAAAAATTTTACATATGCCACCCAATTAATTGACTCTGATATTTTTCATCCCGTTCTACACACTACTGCCAAACTACCCTTTGTTAAGCACCACTTTGAAAGTGTCAATCCTCCACCCAACACCTAAAATCATTCCCTGCTGCCTCAATTCTAAATGCCTCTGCTTCTGGCAATGATGGGAAGGACTGTCTATTGCAGGATCAGAAAGAACAAAAAATCCAGATCTCAAGCTGGGTATTAGATACTCAGGGTCTTCCCAGCCCTACCCAGTACTAACCACAGATCCCAAACTGCAATACTCTCCCCTATTCCTTTTTCTGACTAGCTTGGCAAACTTATGTGAGTTTTCCCTCTTGTGGATCTAAAAACTATTACATTGTAGTTATTAAAAAGAATGATGAAGAATCTCCCTATTTCCTGACATAAGACAGTAAATTTTTCTTAAAGGCAGACTTTTTTAAATGTATGTCACAAACTAATTTATAATGCCTATATACAAAAATCTGAAAGGTATATACATGTAAATACAAGCCACAGTTATCACTTGGTGGAATTTGAACTTTCTTCTTTATTCTGTATTTTTCTGAATTGTCTGAGTTTCAGAATGAACTTGTATTACTTTTTAAATCAGACAAAAGAGGGGCATCTGGGTGGCTCGGTTGGTTAAGCGTCCTGCTCTTGACCTCGGCTCAGGTCATGATCTCACTGTTGGTGAGTTTGAGCCTCACATCGGGCTCTGCGCTGACAGCATGGGAGTGACAGCGTGGAGCCTGCTTAGGATTCTCTGTCTCCTTTCTCTCTGCCCCTCCCCCACTCGTACTCATGTGTGCTTGAGCGCTCACTCTCTCTCAAAATAAACTTTAAAAAAATTAATCAGATAAAACAAATATGTGCATGTAAGACTCTTGAAAAATTATGTTAAGTGAACAAAGCCAAGCACATAGGGCCACATGTTGTATGATTCCATTTATATGAAATGTCCAGAATAAGTAAATCCATACAGACACGAAGTCTCTACATGTTTGCAGAGGATGGGGGCAGAGAGGTGTTGGGGTTGACTGTTAATAGGCATGGAAATTCTTTTTGGGGTGATGGAAATGTTCTATAATTACAGAGTAGATAGTAGTGATGGTTACACAACATATTAAATATGTTAAAAACCACTGAATTGGGGCACCTGGGTGGCTCAGTCAGTTAAGCCTCCGACTTCGGCTCAGGTCATGATCCCACGGTTCATGGGTTCAAGCCCCATGTCGGGCTCTGTGCTGATGGCATGGAACCTGGAGCCTGCTTCAGATTCTGTGTCTCCCTCTCTCTCCACCTCTCCCTCATTCAATCTGTCTCTCTCTCTCTCTCAAAAAAAAAAAAAAAAAACACTGAATTGTATACTTCAAAACTTTAAGTTTTGTGAATTATATTTCAATAAAAAACAAAAATAATTTTTATAATCAGATAAAACAATCTTATTAAATTGTGAAAAAAAATGAAACAAACAGAAATGAACAGGGATTATAATTTGATGTTTAAGAAATGGACCCTAGGACCCACCGCCAAGATCAGTACCCTGGCTCTACACTTATCAGCTCTGTAACCTTAGTAATTTACCACTCTCTACCTCTATTCTCTCATCTGTAAAATGGGGATAATAAAAGTACCCACCTCATAATGTTGGCAAAGAATTAAATAAAGATATGGAAAGCACCCAAAGCAGTGCATGACACATCATAAGTGCTATACTGTTAGCTTTTTTTTGTTTGTTTTTTACACCATTGCTGGAGAAGGTATGGAAAATGAGCGCTCAAACCAACTATAAGAGTGTAAATTGGGGGCACCTGGGTGGCTCAGTTGGTTGAGCGTCCGACTTTGGCTCAGGTCATGATCTCATGGTTCATGGGTTCGAGGCCCGCGTGGGGCTCTGTGCTAACAGCTCAGAGCCTGGAGCCTGCTACAGATTCTGTGTCTCCCTCTCTCTCCCCCTGCCCTGCTTGTGTGTGCGCGCGCGCTCTCTCTCTCTCTCTCTCTCTCTCTCTCTCTAAGGTAAACATTAAAAAAAAATTTTTTTTTAAGTGTGAATTGGTAGAACCTCTCACAGAATAATGCGGCAATAAACAATGAAGTTTTAATAATCTTTACCCTTTAACTAAACAATTCTATTTCTAGGAAATTATAACAGGGATAGAAGAAAAACATACAAAAATGAATGCATAGGTGATTGTTAACAGCAGCATTTTTTATAACAGCAAAGTAGAAAACTGCCTAAGCATCCATCTGTTGGAAATTAGTTAAATAAACTATTAATGAAATACTACATGGCCATTAAGGTAGATACTAGAAACATATACACTGATATCCAAAGACCAAGATCCACTGTGAAGTGAAGAAAAGCAGGTTGTAAAACTATACAGAGCTATAATCCAATTTAGATTTTACAACATGTACATGTTTACATATGTATTTTAAGATTTTTGTAGGTACAATTAACACATTTCCTGCATCAAAGTTTTTTTATCAATAAATATCAATAAATAAATCTAAACACAATAATATCCCCCTCTGGCTCAATTTTCAACCACTATTCCTTAGTGTCTACAACACTAAGTGGAATAGGCAGTAGCCAGAATCCAGGGAAGTCACCCACAAAGACAAAAATCTATAAAACAAGCTAAAAGTTGGCACTGGGGAATCTGACATTATTTTAAAAGTGCATTTAAAAAAGACTTCACAAAACTCTGCTGCATTAAGAAGAGTTCCAGACTTGGAGTTCCAATTATTTGATAAAATAACTATATGATATTGGCCAAGCACTAAATAAATCTCGCTCACAAATCTCGGTTCCCTTAAGTAAAAATGGGTATTAACAATCCTTCATTGGATTGCAAGGAGTAAATGAGATCTTTACAAAAGAGAAATGGAAACTATACAGGATACTTTTCCTCTTTAGGTGAAACAACCAAAACCAAAACTTTTTGTTTTTTTTAACATTTTTTTAGCTTTTATTTTAGAGAAAGAGAGTGTGGGGGGGGGATGGGGGGGAGAGGGGCAGAGGGAAAGAATCTTAAGCAGGCTCTGCTCTCAGCATCACCCTGGGATCACGACCTGAGTCAAAATCACGAGTCAGATGCTCAACAGACTGAGATACCCAAGCGCTGAAACAAAACTTTAAAACGACACAATCACAACCTTAAAATTCAAAAAACTGTTGTAAAATAGTGAAGAATTAAACACACACACACACACACACACACACACAGGGGCACGTGGGAGGCTCAGTCGGTTAAGTGTCCAACTTCGGCTCAAATCATGATCTCACGAGTTCATGAGTTTGAGCCCTGCATTGGGTGGTCAGCACAGAGCCCGCTTTGGATCCTCTGTCCCCCTATCCCTGCACTCTCTCTTTCAAAAGTAAATTAAAAATAAATATATTTTTTAAAAAGAAATAACAATTTAAAAAATAAATAAATAATTTACAAAATTAAAAAACACACACACAACTAGGTCTAATTGTAATTAGGAAATGCTTATGATCTGAACTTGAAGAAGGGAACAATAACGGTAAACACACAGCACCACCTAAAAAAATACCTTAAACCACTTCAAAGAAAAAAAGTATGAAAAACCAAACACAGGACACTAAACACAAACTAAAGTGTCTTGTGAACAATGGGGAATCTAAACATATCATTTAGGCTATAAACCGAACTGATAAAGAAATATCAGCAGTTTAGACACGGATAGATATCTATTTAGATAATACTTGCAAAGCAGTATTAGATGAAAACTGACCATGCAAAATAAACTGAACTTAAAAATTCGAAAAGGTGATCCGACCTGTGAACAAGATCTCCAGGTTAACATAAAAACGGCAAAGCAAATAGGGGAAATCGAGAGAAAAGTTCAAATTTTTTCTGGTATAAAATGAAACAATTTCAGTATAAACATTAAAATATTATACAGGAGAATGGCAATCATCACAGATTTCTTCTTTATATCTTTCCGTATTCCTCATGTGTTTAACATCCAATAAATGCTGCCTTTGTAACAACAACAGCAACAAAAAAGATGGGTTTTTCTTTCTTTTTAACCATGGAAAAGAAAACTCAGAATATCTGCACAAAAATAAGAGAAATGGAGCTATGGTTGAAAACATAATACCTGTCAAAGTTTCTGAAGGCAGAAGAATGAATTAAGAACTTCAGAACCTGAAATGACTTTTCAAAAAATGATGAAACAGCTGAGCCATGAAAAATACAAGACACCTGTAAAAAAGAAATATATTCAAATAGTAACAAAGGATTAACAGTAAAGCATCTAATAAACTAAAAGCAAATACTGAGGGAATTTTAAGATTCAAACAGAATTTCAAAGTGCATGAGAAGAGAATGTATGCCAACTCCTAAATGCCTCATTTATCCCATGAGAGAAGCTAATAATGGAACTAATTGTAGGAATAACGAAAATAGCTCGGTTAAAACAATGTTTCCAACAAGGAAAAAAAGGGGGAGGAGGGGGAGAAAGAGGATAAATGGGTTGACATTATCTCCCAATCCAGCTTAAAAGAAACTGAGAATTTAAAATTCCATTAAAGAAACTACATATACAGGGGAAATAAGGGATTAAAGAAATAAACTAAAAAGAAAATGGTAAGGCATAATAAAAACAGACAGTAACAAGTGTTGAGCAGGATATGGAGAAACTGGAACCCTCACACGTTGCTGGAGAAAATGTAAAACGGCACAGCCACTTTGGAAAACAATTTGTCAGGTCCTCAAATGTTCAACATAGGGTTTACCAAATGACCCAGCAATTCTACTCCTAGTTATAAACCCAAGAGAACTGAAAACATATGTCCACACATAAATCTGTATATGAATGTTCACAGTATTCATAATAGCCAAAAAGAAGGCTGTATGATGATGATGGAGGGTAACACAAATATCATAATTACTTCATTTAATTACACCCATTTAAGTGGGTGAATATTTATAAAAACAAATAGTCCAGGGGCACCTTGGTGGTTCAGTTGATTAAGCTTCAGACTTTTGGTTTCAGCTCAGGACATGATCTTAAGGTTTGTGAGTTCCAGCCCGGAGTCAGGCTCTACACTGATAGCTTGAAGCCTGCATGGATTCTCTCTCTCTCTCCCTCTCTCTCAGCCCCTCCCCCACTCACACGTGCTCGCGCTCTCTCAAAATAAATAAATAAACTTTAAAAAATAAATAAAGTAAAACCACGATGTCGCTCAAATCCTGTAAGTTTCCCTCTGTCTTCAAGGCAAGTGCCAAACCTCCAGCTCAGCCTTCAAGGCCTTCCACTAATGTGGCAATGTGCAACTCATCTCCTGCCTTAATCCCCACACTTCAGTATCTCAAAATATTCTCTTTGCTTCCCCATCTTTTCTATCACCATTCCCACAGCCTAGAACACCTACCCTTCCCAGATTTCCTCAGTTTCTGTGTTATTCAGTTATTAATTCATTCTACAAGTAAATATATAAGGGGCCCTTAACTAGGTACAGTCAATATAGCAGTGAACAAAACAAAGAAAAACCCCTGCCCTCATGGAGCTACACAGAGCAGACAGATAATAACATGTATAGTTAAGTCACACAGGAAAGGGTGCTTTGGCACAAGAAAAAAACATTAAGAAAGATTAAGGTGGGAAAGGGGCAGAGGGGATGGAAGGTGGAAAAAGATTCAATTTTAACGCATCATTTTGAAAGTGACATTAAAAACCTGAAGGAGCTGAGGGGATAAATAATTGGGACAAGAAGTTTCCAAGCAAAGAATATCAACAGCAAAGGCCTCAGGCAAAAGTGTGCCTAGTGTTTCAAGCTGACATTCTACTCAGCTTGGGACTATAGGGCCCAACTGCATGCCACGTACTTGGGAAGACTGTTTTTTGATTCCTTCAAATCAGAATTATTCATGCCCTCAACACTGTACTACTATCTTTCTTAGAACACTTGTACAGTGAAAACTCCTTTCAAACATATATGAGTGGTTGCTGATCAATTAATCAAAAGTCTTGTAAAGGAGAAAATCATTTAAAAATAAGACATACTTTGTTAAAAATTAAACATTTTAACTGTTTTTAACTTCACACATATAAACATATATTCATTTTCCTATGTAGCACCAAAACCTTTGGGTCTACAAAATGCTGTTCCCTCCTTTCTTGGATAAGCCACACCCATAATCTACTGTCTACAATGTCCACTTTCCCTTCCTTTAAAGTAAAAGGGAGACTTAAAAATACCTGCAAAATTTTGTAGGAGCAGAATCCTTCCAGAGATTTGTAAGATTTCCCCAATCTGTTTCAGTTGTCTTGACCACAGTCAAATTCACTGAAAGGCAATTCTCTCAGCCTCTCACCTTTATCAACTCTTTCTGAAGTATTTCATAAAAAACAACATTTTACATTTATATTGCACCAATCTGAGCGATTTTTATTAATTTATACTCAAAGGACCACTGGTATAAATAAATTTGAAAACAAACACAACTGACTCTTTCTTGGTAAGCAAAGAAATAAATGATACATGGGCAAACTAGAGTTAATCTACCAGCCTGAGCATCTGTGTGCTGTGGGAATCGATTAGAATGGTTTACTAAGGGAATGTCTAATCCAGAAAGTTAAAATCAAGACCGGCAAAGTATCTGAATAGACATTTCTCCAAACAAGATATATAAATAGCCAATAAGTACATGAAAATGTGCTCAACGTCATTAGTTGTTAGGGAAATGTAAATCAAAACCACGTTGATATACAACTTCACACCCACAAGGTTGACTATAATCAAAAAGACAGTAACAAATGTTGGCCAGGATATGGGTAAACTGGTACATTCACACATTGCTGGTGAAAATGTAAAATGGTACAGCTGCTTTAGAAAACAGGTTGGGAGTTCCTCAAAATGTTAAACATGGAGTTATCAGGTGATTCAGAAATTCTATTTCTAAGTATACACTCAAGAGAGTTGAAAACATATGTCCACACAAAAACTTCTACATGAACGTTCATAGCAGCATTGTCCATAATTGATGAAAAGTGGTAACAGCTCAAGTGTCCCTCAACTGATGAATGGATAAACAAAATGTGGTACGTATCCATACAATGAAATATTACTCAACCATAAAAAGCATTTAAGTTCCGAAAGACAAGTATCATATGACTTCACTCATGTGAGGACTTTAAGATACAAAACAGATGAACACATGGGAAGGGAAGCAAAAATAATATAAAAACACAGAAGGGGACAAAACATAAAAGACTCTTAAGTATAGAGAACAAACAGAGGGTTACTGGAGGGGTTGTCAGGGAGGGAATGGGCTCAACGGGTAAGGGGCATTAAGGAATCTACTCCTGAAATAATTGTTGCACTATATGCTAACTAACTTGGATGTAAATTAAAAAAATAAAATGCTATGAAAGACTCAAAGATTTTGTAAAAAAAAAGAAAAAAAAAGCACTGAAGTTCTGATACATTCTACAACACGGATGAACCTTGAAAATATTATCCTAAGTGAAAGAAGACAATCACAAAAGGCCATATATTATATAATTCCATTTAAATACAATGTCCAAAACAGGCAAATCCATAGAGACGGAGTAGATTAGCATTCGTCTGGGGTTGTGGAAAGAAAGGAACATGGAGTAAAGGTTTTCTTTTTGAGGTGATGAATATGTTCTGTCATTAGATAATCATGATGGTTGTACAACTTTGTGAATATATTTAATTGTGTATCTTTTAAAAAATCCCATTGCTGTCAGTGTTCAATAAACAGCTTATTAACTGGGGTAGGAGAGAAAGCCTGGATGTATTAAATAGAAATTTCTTCACATAGATTTATAAGAGGCTAACTAACTACCTCTGTTAGAATATAAAGCCCCTGAAGGCAGGGATGGCCTCTCATTTATTTCCCTTAACATCTAGCATAGTAGAGTACCTTAAGCTGGTATTCAATCAAGTTCAATAAATAAATTATTAAATACCCACATATTACATACCAGAGATCTAGAAGATTCCAAACAGATTGAAAAAACTCACTTTTTGGCCCCAAAATCCTGAATTGCCACTAACAAGGCATGTCTCTTAATATGAAGTTTACACCATCCATTCATACCATCCTTACCACCATATCACAATCCAGAGGACCCACTTCTAACTTCTGTGACATTTTTTAAATCCAATCCAAATTCTCTACCTTATATCTATCACCAAATGCCATTTATTGGTCTCTCAGTATGTTTTTCCACTCCTTTAACCACGTTCCTTAAGACAAAAATGCTCATATTTAGCCTCATCTGTTCTCAAACACCCTAGAGTCAAAAAGAACCATCATTATCTTCATGTTGCAAATAAGAAAAGAATGCCATGTCTAAGGTCACCTGGTCTCTCAAGTTCAAAATTCATCTTTCTTCACATAAATCATGTATTTCCCAACTTTCTTCTCTTTGGATGAACAGGGAAATTTCTGATTAAGTTAAATTTTCAAAGAATAAGTACAAATAAAAAAATAGAAGACCAAAGCAACAATTATAAAGTCCAGAATGATTGAAGACTCGAGGCATGAGAACAATAAAAAAAGGTGTGTTTAGAACAAGAAGAAATAAACAAAAGGCCCACTGCTTTGGGAAGATGTTGTAATAGTCAAGAGATGACAAGGACAAATACAGACCCATTCAGTTTCTTCTTTGCTTTGGTAATCTTCATCAAGGACCATGATCTTCAAACTGGGAAGGGCAGAACTCTGATAAAAGGAAGCTAACATCTCAGGTAAGTGCAATGAAGAAAGGACAGTAACAGAATATGGAGCTAGTTCAAAAGAATTTGCATCCTGATATAAACAAATTACACTCTACGACACTGAAAAACTTTTAGATGACAAGATGCCAGAAGACCAGAAACAAAGAAAACTCTCAGTTTTCAAAAAAAGAGAAATGCCGATCCAGGAAAACATCAGTGGGTAAACTTGCCATGTATCCCCTGAAAAAGTCTAGAATGTGTAGGTAAGTTTTTGAACACAATAAAAAGTAAAAAGCCACTATGGGCTCTTTATTAAGGCAGGCTATACAACATCTGCTTTTTGATAGGATCACTAAAATGGGAAAAACAGAGGATGATACATATACATAACTGATTCTAACAAGATGATCTGACAGAATCTTTAAATAATAGGCTAGTGAACAAAATGAGAAAATGTTGAACAGCAGAAGTTCAAAAATCTGTTCAACCCTACCAGGAGCGTGCATAGCCGATTGAACATCTGGTTGATTAATGTATCAACATCAACCCATTTGAAAGGAAGTCTCGAGTAAAAAATCGCAGAGTGGTATCTTTTCCCATGATCTAGACATCTTCTATTAATTTAATAAAGCACAGACCTGGTCTTCAGACGTGCAAGGGCCACGATGCTGAGTGACCCAAAAGACAAACAACCTGACAGAATCAGGCTCCAAAAGGTCAGAGTAGGCTGAAATGATCCAAAATTCAAAATGAAAATTAACAGGGAGTCAAGACCAGCATTTAGATTTTGAAACTCAAATCTATGAAGGACTAAACTTCGGTTTATGTGGGGAAATACCTGGGTAACAAAAGCAACTAGGAAAAAAAGCTATGTAAAATCTCAAGATGCATTCATTCATTAATAGATGCAGAAAACCACACTGGATTTCTATACTCCTTAAAAAAATTATCTTTTTCCATATGAATCACTCGCAGATTTTCATCCTAGAAATAGTTATAACAAGAATCTACAAATATCACTTAGTTAAAACTCTAGCTTTAGACCCAGAGTCATTCAAATGCATCTTAGCATTAGAAAACATTTCATTTGATAAGCCTAATTTATTGACATATCAATAAATCCTTGAAAGAAGGCTAGATATTAAATCCAAGTCCGTCTTTTAATAGAAGAGGAAATTTTTAAAAATTAAGTAACTTGGCTCCAAATAGCACAGCTGCTTAGCAAGGGTCAGGATCTCCAAATCTGTCTCGTTTTCCTACACCATGTGGGTTTTCAGCCCTCTGCTTCCTTTCTTAAAAGTTGTACTTTGCACTAAAGAGTTAGAAAACATACATACACAAAAACATCCGTCAACACACTATTTTGCTAAGGACAAATTAGCTTAGCAAGAACAAATAATCACTGCACATTAGCCAGTGAAATATTTTGACATGGTGTGATCACTTACAAGTTTGATAACAAATATTTACTACAAAAAGGCACTCTAATATACAAATGGTTTTTATTCTTAACCATGAATGCGTGATTATTTATTAAATATTATCCCATATCCCACTTAACATTAGAAGAATAAAGTTAAAGTTATTACACGATGGAAAGGCTTTTAATGGACATGCCATTGTTTACTGTGCTCAAAATCCCATCCCCAACATAAAACACACCATTATGAAAATTACTGAAAGATTTTAGACCCTGAAATCTAAACAGCAAGCCAAAGGTTTTCTTCATGGAGGGCAGCATCTGTGCTGAGGCCCTCTTACTCCCTCCTCACTCCCCCAGAAACAATGCCCCTTCCATTGCCCAAAGGTACAAAGGTTGTCAGGCAGACAGACCAGTAGATCCCAGGTGGCCTGAAGTCCTTCCTCCTTTCCCCTCCTCCCCCTTCCCCACCCCCACCACGCCTCCTCTCCCGCCCCCGTGGTTTAAAGAAGACAAGTGGAGAATTGAGAATTGATAAAAGGGTAAGTTAGAAAGGCATGGCTGAGGACCACTACCATCTGCTAGGCCAGCTCCAGGAAGACCCACCCACTCCTAAATGAGACCTGGAAGCTTCTCCTTGCCCCAGGGCTCCTCTGGGACCCCTTTTGAAAGGAAGAAGGAACTTTACTGCTCAGATACCTCCTCCCCATTCTTATCCATTAGAGCCCCAGCAAGCTCTTTGTTTCCAAGAGCTGGGGGGGGGGGGGGGGGAGGAGGGTCGGGACAGGCGGCCTTGGAGAAGGGGAGAGGTCACTCCCTTGCTCCCGTAGCTGCCAATCTCCAGGCCCTCCAGCAGAACACAAACACTCGCACAGGACCATACTCTCCGAGCCGGTTCCCTCTTTCCACACCACCGTAAAAACCCAGGGTCACACAGAGGCACTTCCTGAGATCTAATTACCTCTTTCAATACCCAAACCCTGCACAGGATGACTCCCTAGCTCCCTCCCTCTGGAAGGATACTAACGGGGTTCAATCCGGGACTCCCATCCTTTCTCCTCAATGCATACCCCAGGGTATACCCCTGAGCCCCACGCAAGACGCATAAAAACATAGGGTCACTTCCTGGGGCCCAGGACTTTTCCCTGCTCACATCCACAGACCCGCCGTCACTCCTAGCCCCCAGAGCCCACCTCTAAACCCAAAGGACATACGCGCGCGCGCGCACACGCGCGCGCGCACACACACACACACACACACAGTCACTTCTACAAACCACGTCTTCTGGGACACCCGTTACCTTTACCCACACGACCACTCCCCAGTGTCCTAAGAACCTCCAAAGCACATGGTCACTCCCCTGGCCCTCAGGCTCGGCATCCCCAGTCCTTCACCGTCTCTGTCTCTGTCTCTGTCTCTCTCACACACACACACACACACACACACACACACACGCTCGTTGCCTCCCCTGTGCCTTCACAACACAGACACGCGCTCCCGCGTGCACACCTACAGTCACACCAGGAACCCCGGCCGGCTTCCCCCGCCTCGCCGGGTCCCGTCCCCACCACCTCAGAGCACGCCGGGCCGGGCCGCTCTCTCCCAGACACTCGACACACATGGTCGCACTCACGGCCACTCCCCATGCCCAACGCCGGGCCCCGAGCCCGCGCCTCACGCTCGCGCCCTGCCCTCCGCCCTCGCTCACCCTCCGGCCACACTCTCCGGGAAGCCCGGGCCTTTCCCAGCGCGGCCGCCGGGACGGGGAGGGCAGCAGCGGCGGCGAGGGAGGGAGGGAGGGAGGGAGGGGCCGCAGAAGCGGGCTCCGGCCGCTCCTACCTGAGCAGTTGATGCTCTTGCCTTTGCCGCCGGGACAGTCCCCGCCGCCGCCGCTGCCGCCACCCGGGGGCTGGTTGGACGCGCGGCTCCCGGGCAGAGAGAAGGCGAAGAGCAGAAGCACCGACGTGTAGCAGCAGAAGGCGAGCGGGGGCGCGGCAGGCAGCCGGAGCGGCGCCTCAGCGGCCGCGGCGCCCATGACTGGCGCCCCTGGACGGCGGGAAGCGCAGGGAGCCGCAGGCCCGGGGCATCCAGCCGCGCACCGGGAGCCCCGCCGCTGCCTCGGCGCCTCCTAGCAGCCGCGCCGCTGCGCCTGGGAGCAGCCCCTCAGCATCCCGGTCCCACCCGCAGCGCCCGCCAGGCCCCGGCCCGCCGCGCTCGGGACGGAGTCAGAGGGTCCGGGCGCGTGCGAGGGTCGCGGGCGCGCGAGGGTGCGCGCGAGGGTGCGAGCCCGCGTTGGGGAGACCGAGGCTGGGGGCGTGAACGGGCGCGCGCGCGGCGGGCGGGGGTCGCGGGGCGGGGGCAGACCCAGCCCCTCACTCGCCGCTCGCCTTCCCTTTGTGTCCGCGGCCGTCGCCACCGCGTCACAAAGACCCCGGCCCGCCCGGTGAGGGGCGCGTGACAGAGCCGCGGGCGGGAGGGGTGGCTGCGACCCCGCCCCGCGCACACCCCCAGCGCTCGCGTCGGCAGCTCCGCCCCCGCCCGCGGCCGGCGCCGCCTCCGGGGGAGCTATTGTTCCTGCGGCGGGGCGGGAGCGCCGAGGGCGGGGGTCGTAGGCGCTCCTCCGCCCGGCCGCGGGGAGCTGGCGGGCGCGGGGATGCTCCGTAGGCATTACCCTGACAGACATTTTTGCCGCCCTTTGCAAGTGGTTTTGAAGCATTTCCTTCGCTCAGCAGCCAGGCTGGGAAAGAAGGGCAGGTGGTCTATTATACATCTATTTTCTAGGTGAAGCAACTGAGCCACAGGGAGGTGAAGGTGACTTGTCCAAGGTCACAAACCAAGAAATGGCCAGGACGCAAATTGGAACTCAAGTTCCGACCCCCAATTCTGCAGTTCCTAGAGATAGGCTAAATTTCTAGGCTCCTCACCCCCACCCTTTCCCACAGACACCAACTGAATTTAAAAATCTGTTTTGCCCTCTCCCACTCATAATAGCCAACGTGGAGAGCAGATTTGCCATATGCAAGACCTGGACGAAGCCCTTTACGAGCAGAGCATTCTCTCCAATTCTTTTTTACAGCCCTACAAGGGAGTTTTCATTCTCATCCCCATTCCACAGATGAGGAAGTTGGGACCCAGAGAGGTAAAGTGATCTGACTCCCAATCCAGTGCTCTCCCTATCACATCATGATAGATGAGATTTAGCCTCAGGTAGGTAGTAAGATTATGGAGTGAATTGTTCGAAGGTCTCTGACTTTTTTCATAGACTATGCTGCTTCTCCCCTAAGAAGAAATTTCTTAGTCTCACTGAAAAACTGATAAATATGACTCAAAATTTTTAGCATGTGGGACAAGCCACCACAAGCAAAAACACATCAGGGGAAATGTTTTCAATGTGAATAGGAGACAATGTACTTAATAGAAAGAACATAAATCAAGAAGAAACAGTTGACAACAGAAAAATGAGAAGAGGAGCTGACTTGTCTTATTCACATAAAATACAGTAAATATATGAAAAGATATTTAAACCCACTAGTAATGAAAGGCAGATTAAAACCACAAGATTTTTTTCCTGAAGATGATTAACAATAGTTAAAAGAATTGACAAAACCTAGCACTATTAATTTATACATTTGGGGAGGACAATTAGACTATATATATCAAAAACCTTTAAAATATGTGTACCCTTTAAACCTAGGAATTCTGGGTATTGGAATTTATCCAAAAGAAATAATTGTACATGGGGCACCTGGGTGGCTCAGTAGGTTAAGCACCCCACTCTTGATTTCCACTCAGGTCATGATCTCATGGTTCATGACATCAAGCCCGAGTGGGGCTCCGCACTGACAGTGTGAACCCTGCTTGGAATTCTCTCTCTCCTCTCCCTCTGCCCCTCCCCCACTCGCACACACATGTTCTCTCTCTCAAAATAAACATTTTTTTTAAAGAAATAATTGTACAAGCACCCAAAAATGTGCATATGGATGTTCATCAGAGCTTTTTTATAATAGTAAATATAATCTAAATGTCCATCTGGAAAACAAAGTATCCTGCCTCTTTGTACACAGGAGTATTTTGCAGTTTTAACTATGATGATTAACTGACATCATAGTTTACTGACATGGAAAACAGCAGGCTACTGATGAGTGTAATAAAATCCTGTATTTCTAAAATATACGTGTGTGTGCGCATATCCATAGGAAAGAAGTCAAGAAGAATATACAACTATATATTAACTGTGACTATCGGGCTTATGAGTGGCCCTTGTCTTTTATATTTTTGTTTTGTCTGAATTTTTTTTCAATGAAAATTTTTGTTATAATTTAAAACTCTCTTTTCTTTCAAATTGTATTTTCAACAGACTTTTTATATAAATTCATATTGTTAACATTTTGTTAAGACTTGCCTCAAACCTCTGAACTGTTAGCAGTGGCATAGCAATTGTTAACAATGAAAATTCAGCTTCTGGCTTCCAGTTCAGGTATGATCCCAGGTTCCTGACTGCTAAGCCACAGCTAGCTAAAGGCTCCTTCTCAGACCATTCCCTCAATAGCTTCTCTGCTAATCTTGACCTCTTCTATGCTTCTTTTTTGCCCTCTGTCTTGGCTCTTTCACCCCCTGTATTCTGCCTTTAATTTTCATTTGACTGCTAACCACAGCTCAGGCATAAAAACTAAGAGGAGACAACCCTTAAATAAAAAGCAAAAACACTGTGGCCATAAATCACAAATTAATTTACATCTGCACCTTCCTCCAAATTAGGTAGGAAAAATTCAGCATAGATCTCTCAAAAGTTGTCAAATTGAAAAGGACTCTACTTCAGAAATAGGATTTCTCTGACCTTAATTATCCAATCTCAGGAAAAAAAAGATCTTAGTGGTCATCTAATACAACCGTCACGTGCTTTAGTATTGGTGACCCCAAAATGTCAGGTAGCAAAAGAGTATGGGACTCACTACATGAAAACCACCCAGAGAGTTTTAAAAGAAAGTAGATTTCTGAACACTACTCCAGACATGCTGGGAGTCAGGGAGTAGGGGGGGTTATTCAAGTATCCCTTATTTATATTAAAGTTCTCTAGAACCTCACATGCACTGCCAGTTTGGAAACCCCTGATCTAACCTTGATCAGTTACGGCTCCAAAACAAACAACCATAAAACCTTAGCAGTGTGCCACAATAAACATTCATTTCTCATAAATCTGGGGGTTGATTAATCTAGACTGGGCTTGGCTGAATGGCTCTGCTTCAAGCTGCAGGTCTAGCTGAACTTGACTCTGATCTTCTCCAATATTACTCTTTTGGGGGTCCCAGCTGAAGGAGCAGCAAGCAGCTACCCGGAGGAACTCTTATGGAGTTGGCAGTGGTGCAGCAGGGGAAGCCCAACTGTGCAAGCTTTTTTCACACCCCTGCTTACACTTGTCTATTAAAATTCCACTGGCTCAGTCGAGTCTCCTGGCTGAACCCAAAGACAACAAGTAAGGAACTCTACTCTGTGGAGGTGAGTGAGAGGGAGTGAATACGGGGTGAATATTTTTGAAAAATCTATCAGAAATCCTGTACTTGAATGTCATTTTTTATGCTCTGTCAGAATGTTTTCAGCTCCCAGTAACAGAAAAACCAACCCAAATTAACTTAAAAAAGGATTTATGGGCTCAAATTAAAAAAAAAAAAAAAAGGCAAAAAGTAGTGCCCTCTCCTATGAGTTGGCTTTGTCCTCAATAAGGCTTCACTCATGGAAAACATCGCATTCCTTCAAGAATTCTTTGTGAGCATCTGCTGTGTGCTAGGCACCACAGTAGCCTTGAGGGGTGAGAGATAATTCTGCCTCACTGTCTCAGGAGGAGGAGGGGAGGACATCTGAAAATTAGCAATTACAACTCAGTGTGATAAACACTAGATTGAAATGGAGCATGAGGGCGGGGGTAGGAGTAAATGGCAAATCCTACTCCACACTCCCAGCCTGGCCAAAATTCGGGCTTTTCTGGACCTCCCGCTGCAGGGTCTAGCTGCATAATGAAGGCCTGATAAATGGTAATGAGACAATTTGGGACTGACAAATTGGCCCTAGTAGGAGAGAGTCCCAGCACTTGAGCTCAGTCCAGAAACACTGAAATGATTTATGGTACAGCACTGACACAAGCCTGGGGCTGACCTCTGGCCCTCTTGAGAAATTGGACTCCCCTTCCTAGAGAAAGCAACCCTTTTTAAAAAAAAAAAAGTAGGGGTGCCCGGGTGGCTCAGTCGGTTAAGCATCCGACTTCGGCTCAGGTCATGATCTTGCGGTTTGTGAGTGGTTTGTGAGTTCGAGCCCCGCGTCGGGCTCTGTGCTGACAGCTCAGAGCCTAGAGCCTGCTTCAGATTCTGTGTTTCCTTCTCTCTCTGCCCTCCCCTGCTCATGCTCTGTCTCTCTCTGTCTCAAAAATAAATAAAACATTTAAAAAAAATTTTTTTTAAAGTAAAGAGTGAAATCGTTCATTCATTCATTAAGTCTATACTGAAGACCTACTTCTCATTCCTGAAAATACAATGGTGAGCACAACAGACCTGGTCCCTGTCTTAATGAAGTTTACAGTCAAATATTAAACAATTATGCAAATAAAAGTGAAATTGCGGAGCACCTGGGTGACTCAATCAGTTAAGCATCCGACTTTCAATTTCAGCTCAGGTTGTGATCTCGCTCTTGGTGAGATCAAGCCTGGCATCAAGCTCTGTGCTGACAGAGCCGATGGAACTGGCTTGGGATTCTCTCTCTCTCTCTCTCTCTCTCTCTCTCTCTCTCTCTCTCTCTCTGCCCCTGCCCTGCTCGCTCTCTTTCTGTCTCTCAAGATAAATAAAAAAACATTTTTTAAGTGAAATTGCAACAATGTTGATAAATACTATGAAGGGGAAGTTCAGAGGTTTACAAAAAGGGTGAGTAAAGTTAACCAAGTGAAGAGGGAGTGTTCCAGGCAGAGGGAACATCATGAGCAAATGCCTGTGAGTAAAAAGGGTCTGAATGTCAGCCAGTGTAGTAAAGACAGCAAGGTCAGCTTGTTTTAAACCTCATTCATTGATTCAACAAATATTTACTGAGTATCTACTATGATGTAGGCACTGTTCTAGATGCCAAGAAATAGCAGTGAACAAAACAAAGTCCCTGCTTCTTATAAAACTTCTAGTCTAGTGAGGAGACCTCGTAACAATAATACCAGTGGGAGAGAATAATTGTTGGATCAGGCCATAACAAAAGCAACTATAATTCACGGAAGACCTACTACATCCCAGGTACTGCCAGCCACTTTGTATTTGTTGTCACTAATCTTCCCACCCACCTGTTGGTAGGTATTATTTCCATTTTATAAATGAGGAAATTGAGGTTTATGAGGGTAAGTGACTACTCAAACTACAAAACTAGGAAGTTGGAGTCACCTGACTCTGGTTCCAGAGCCCCGCCACATCACTAAGGTGAGCGAGCTGGTGGAGAAGCATCATCATCTAATACAAAATGGAGCAAAGATTGTCACCACTGAGACTGCAGCCACCAAGGAATGTGCACAAACAGTCCTGAGCCCCCTGCCAGCATGTCAGGAGACTTTAGTTGGGGCTTCTTGTGATCATGCAGGGATTACAGTAATGTGATTACACTGCTTGTAATTACAACTCCAGTTGAAAGCACTATGATTGTTACCCACATCCCCTTAATGGTCCTCAATTACATAGATGGGCAGAAGCCAAGGAGGCAAGGGTTACAGATATCTGAACAAAAAAGTGCTATGGGAATCCAGAGAAGTAGCCTCACTCCTCCTGGAGAACAGGCTTCACCACTATAATTCTGTCAATTTGAAAGGCTTCTCACCCAAACAGTCTCTATGAGTGGGTAGGGAGACGGAGGCGGCATCTCTGGGTTTCTCCTGCAGGTCTTCTTGTCGTTCAGTTGTGCAGTATTGCCCTGAATACAGAATTAAGATTTTTCCTCATCTTTCAGCAAATGGAAATTTTCAGCTGCAATTCAAAAATTTCTCCCAGGGTTTAACTCATAAAGGATTGTACCAAAGAAATAGCTTCTCTGACAATCACACATAAATGGTAGTAAGAGGTATAGCATCGTAATTAAGAGTGTAAGCTCTGGAACCAAACCATCTAGTTTTGCATCTTAACTCTGCCACTTGCTACCTCTATGACCTTGGGCAAGTTATTGAACTTCTCTATGCCTCAGTTGCATAATCTGTAACGTGGAAATCAAACTTCTATCTGCCTCACGGTGTTGTTTTAAGAAGAAAATGGGTTTGTATGGGCAAAATGCTTAGATTCATGCTTAGTACATTGTAAGTACTCAATAAATAATTGGCTAGGAGTAGTCGTGGCAAAGTAAGCACATAATAAGTGATAGTTCTTATTAGTGGCAGTAGCCGTTAACTGCATTTATATACTAGGCTAAGAGCTTCATGTGTATTATCTAATATAATGTTTCCAAAAACCTAATGGGGAAGGTGGTATTATTATCCTCATTCTGTAGATGAGAAAACTGAGATTTGGAGAGGTTAAATCATTTGCCTGAGGTTACACAGTGAGCGGTCAGCAGGACTGATGCTGAAATCAAGGTCTGTCTGACTCGAAAGCCTATGGTCTAAAAAAAAAAAAAACTCAAAAGAGATAAAGTCAGCAGTCAAAACAGTTCATATGAGCTGGCTGGTTGCCGAAGAGACCTGCAGGAGGGCAGCCTCCTGACTGGCGGAGGCAGCCAAACAAGGAGGAGGAAAGTGGTGACAAATAGCCAGGTGGGTCAAAGGGAAGGACACGAGGTTACAGCCAAGAGTCTGGGAACTTGAGAATGGCATCCACTGAGCTAAGAATCATGAAAAAGAGAGAAAGCAAGGAGCTAACTACGTGGAGGAATTAAAGTGAGCCCCGTGGAGTTAAATAACTACATTTTGCCACTGTGTGTATTTAAGTATGTCAGCTTGCCTCTGTATGTATACATATGTATGGAACATATGTCATTTGCCTGTGTGTGTACATATGTAATGAGTATATCAGCTTGCCTCTGTACATATGCAAAAGTGCCAAGCATATGCCATTTTATTCTCTGTGTACATATGTGGGGAATGAGTATATATCAGGTTGCCTCTCTGAGAGGGTGTATGTATGCAAATCTAAGTGTAACAGCTGGGCTCTGTGTTTGTACATGCACATTTACATGTGTGTATCCATGCACACATCACCATATATAGCAAATCATCGGTACATGTACATGTGAGCTTAAATTGAGTCAGCCGTTTTTTAATTCTCCTCCTTTGGTTCTAAGTTGAAAATTATTTCCTACAGTCTGATGGCCTTAGGACTCAACATCAGGGTCAATACAGTTAGACTCGGAACTTAGTCTGGGTTCCTAATTAAGGAAGTTATAAAGGTGAAACAAAGACTGCATGCTGGAGCTGTTTCTCTCAACACAGAACAATCATAATAAGACTCAGGGCAGCTCTGGTAGTGGTGGTTTCAACAACAGTGGGAGCAGGGGTCAGGGTAGGGTATGGAGAGTGGTGATAGTAGTGCCATTCATCTGACATCCATCCAACAGTGTTTGTTATGTGCCAGTGTTAGGCACTGAAGATGCACAAGTGAACAAGATAGACATAGTCCCTGTCCTAGAGTCCAACAGGGAGTCAGAGTTTAAACAATCCATTACAATTGTGAAGGGTTTTGCAAAGTATGTGTGAAAGCATCAGACAGGGACCCCTTACATACCAGGGGCTAAGAGTATCAAGGAAAACTTCTCCAGAGAAGTGACATTTAAGCTAGGGCTGGAAGACTGATGAAGAGTTAGAAGGAGGTAGAAAGAGAACAGTATTCCATGAAAAAAGTTTGACATTAAAAAAATGAAAGAATATAGCAAGGTTAGAAACAGAGAAGACAGCTGTGGCTGAAGTTTTAGAAAGTGAGGAGGTGAATGACATAAAGAATGAAGATGAAAAAAAAAAAAAAAAGAATGAAGTTGGAGACTTCAGGAAGCACAGGCCAGATCACACAGAGCCTTTTAAACCAGGATAAGGATTCAAACTCCATCCTAAGATTATAAACAGGAAATAGCCTGCTCAGATTTGTGTTTTTAAAAGATTACTTGGTTAAAGGCATGAACTGTAAAGTATGTTAATTATATCTCAGTGATGCTGTTGAAAAAAATCACTTGGGCTGCAGTGTACAGAGTGGATTGGAAAGGCACAGTGTACCCAAGAAAACCATGGGAAAGCTATTGCAGTGGTAAGTGATGATGGTAGCTTGGACTAGAGAAGATGTGGACAAGTAAATGAATTAGATTAAGGGAGGGGGGAATCAACAGAATCTGATGACTAACTAGATATATAGGGGCTGATGGAGAGAAAGTGTCAAGCCAGGGTTAGCCCTATCTTCAGTGGCATTCACTAAAATAGCCATTTTCAGAGATGAAGCAGGTTTGGAGAGAGGATGATGAGTTCAGTTGTAGGCACACTGAGTCTGAGGGGCCAGTGAGGTATCTGTATCAAGCCATCAGTAGCAGTTGGATTTATAAGTCTGGTGTTCTTAAGAGATTTACACTGGGCATAGAGTGTGGGAGTCATCAAAGGATCAATTAATTGAAGTCATGGAAGTGGATGTGATGACTTGAAAGTGTAGGAGATTCTACAAAATGAGAAGAGGGCCTAGGCTGAAGCCCTGAGGAACTCCAATGGAGGGGACTAGGAAAGAATTGCCAGAAAATTAGGAGGAAAATGAGGAAAGAACAATGTCATAGTGACCAAAAGGTATTTCAAGAAGCAGGACATGGTCAACTAGTCAAATGTTGCTGAAAGATCAAGCAGACGAGTCCTGAATAGTGTCCAATGGCTATATCCACTTGAAGTCATCGGTGATTTTAGCAAAAGCCATCAATAAAGTGGTAGGGGCAGAATCCAGATTAGAGCATGTTGAGACATGAGTAATAAGTGGAAAATGGAGAAGAACGTTTAAACAGCTTGGCTGTGAAGAGAAGGTGACTGTAGGTAGAAGAGGGACTTTTTAAGAGATGAGACTGTACAGAATTTAAATAATGATGATAAAGATCCAGTGCGGTGGGGGGAGTTGAGTATACAAACAGGATAAAGGATAACCAGTAGTGGGATAAGGATAATTTCAAGATACTTGAGAAGACAGGAAGGGGTGGAATTCAAAGCACAGATGGAGGGATTGACTTGAGAGAAGACACTTTCTTTGTAACAAGAGGGAAGATAGAATGGAGGCTGACTCATGTGGGTATTACACATATGGTATTGAGATATCGAAGAAATTCCTGGATCCTGGCTTTGATGTTCTCTGACAAGAAAGGGAAATAGGGGTGGAGTGGGCATGGTGGGTGGGGGAAGTGGCTGGATCAAAAGGCAGGTGAAGGCAGCTTTGGCCCCACTGTAATCCCAAAAACTCCCTCCTTAGCCTTTCTACCCCAGTCTTCATCAACCATCATTGATGTGGACAATCTCATTCTCCCTATCTTTTATGCAAAGTTCCTTTTTTTTAAAAAAACTGACCTAAAACATGCAATGTATGTACTAGACACCACTTCAAATCAGGTACCTAGCCCTCTCTCTTAGCCAGATTACTGCTCTACTACAGAGAAACATGGGGTCAGATTTGAGAAGAGTGGTCATTGATGTTAAGGGGAAAGAAAACGTGATTTTCCCAGCACAGCTCAGGAGAGATCCACAGCACCAGAGGCACAGACGAGAAAGGTACCCAGAAGCAGGAGTGCTTAGGAAAAGGAAGTTAGGAGACTTTTATCTCAGGTGTGCACTTATTAACACGGGTGGGGGGAGAGGAAAAACCTACCCCTCTTCCTACTCACCTCCAGCAGAGGAGTTCTAAGGGAGATAGCTTCTTTTTCTTTTTTTTAACGTTTATTCATTTTTGAGGGACAGAGCACAGCAGGGGAGAGGCAGAGAGAGAGACAGAGGCAGAGACACTGAATCTGAAGCGGGCTCCAGGCTCCAAGCTGTCAGCACAGAGCCCGACGTAGGGCTTGAACTCATGAACCACGAGATCATGACCTAAGCCAAGGTCAGACACTTAACTGACTGAGCCACCCAGGCGCCCTTAAGGAAGACAGCTTCTTAAGAAGGGGCAAAGGGGACCCTTTGCTTTCTGAACTAAATTCAGATTTTTCTCAGATCTGGCATACCTTCTTTCCATATGAATGCTGGCAAATAGTCAAGACTAATTTAATAATGATTTTGTAATCCCCATGAAATAACATCAGAGTGATGATCATTGATGGATGCTAAAACCATTGGGTGGAAGTTTGTTGGGGACAGAATATTCAGAGTCTTTAAGTATCACCCCACAGATAACTTATTACCTATGAGTGAAAAACACAACTTTATAATGGAGAGAATTAGCAGATAGTACCTTCACCAGGTGATCAAATTTAGCCTCACCAATGTAACTCCCCACGTTATGTAATGAGAATATAACATAATATACATGCTAGTCTTGCCAAAGAGGTTTAACCTGAATCAAATCTAATCATGAGGAAGAAATCAAATAAATCCAGCATGTGGGGCACATTGACAAGGCCTAGACTTTAAATGTAATGTCATGAAAAACAAAAAAGGAGAGAAGAGAGGTTTGTTCTACATTAAAATAGACTAAAAAGACAAAACCAACCAAATGCAATAAGCCTTGATTGAATCTGAGAAAATCAATAGCAATAAAAGACATTCTTAAGGCAACTTGAGAAATTTGAATGTAGATTACACATAGATGATACTATTGAGTTAATATTAGTTTTCTTAGGTGTGATAATGGGATCATGGTAATGTAGGAACATGTTCTTAGTGCATGCATGCTGAAGAATTTAGGGGCAAAGTGTCATAATATCTGCAGCTTTCAAGTGCTTGAGAGAGAGAAAAGCCATTAACAATTGGTAAATCTAGGTGGAGGGTAAAAAAAAAAAAGATTTTAAAATACTCAATGCAGTCTATTTCTTCATCAAACATTTTTTTTTTTTGCCATGACCTTGGGTAGCTTTATGCTTATAAGCATAAACTGTGCTTCTTAATGTGCTAAATTAAATTAGATTGAAATCTTTAAAAGCATCATAGCAAGAAAATTGCTCTGCAAAGCTTTTTAGACATAAAAGAAC
Source organism: Felis catus (assembly GCF_018350175.1). Lineage (NCBI taxonomy): Eukaryota > Metazoa > Chordata > Mammalia > Carnivora > Felidae > Felis > Felis catus. The sequence goes on along the minus strand of NC_058380.1, from coordinate 62,550,647 downwards.
TTCTAATTTGTGTAGGAGTATAAGTGAAGATATGGTAAAGTGGGAGAGAGAGCCACAAAGTAATAAAAAGAACACTTTCCTAGGAGTCAGAAGACCTTTGAGTCCAGCACTTAACCACAGGAGATATTAGATTCTCTGTCAGCAAAGTGGGGCTAATGGTATTGCCTTCATCATCTTGCTGTAGGTACAGGAGAAACAGAATGTGAAAAGGCTTTATCAACTGGAAAGGAGTATGCAAGTGAAGTGATTTTTATTATCATGCCATGCTGATGTCCTATTAGCAGTGGTTCCAGAACTGTATTATACCTAACAAGCAACTGGAAAGCTTGTTAAAAGTGTAGATCTACAGGGGCACCTGAGTGGCTCAGTCAGGTAAGTACCCAACTCTTGATCTGGGCTTGGGCCATGATCTCACCTTATGGTTCATGGGTTTGAGCCCTGAGCTGGGCTCTGGGCTAACAGCGTGGAGCCTGCTTGGGATTTTGTCTCTCCCTCTCTCTGAGGCCCCCCTTCTCAAATAAGTGAATAAACTTAAAAAAAAAAAAAGTATAGGGGCATCTGGGTGGCTCAGTTGAGCGGCCGACTTCAGCTCGGGTTATGATCTCACAGTTTGTGAGTTTGAGCCCCATGTCAGGCTCTGTGCTGACAGTTTAGAGCCTGGAGCCTATTTGGGATTCTGGGTCTCCCTCTCTCTGCCCCTCCCCTGCTTGCGCTCTGTCTCTCTCTCTCAAAAATAAATAAACATTAAAAAAATTTATTAAAAAAAAAAAAAAGTGTGGATTTCCAGTCCGGCCTTCAGGGATTCTGATTCAGTAGGTCTGGGTTGGGCCCAGAATTTGCTTTGTGAAAGCACCCTCACTTTCTCTGGTGAGAGGGATCTGAAAACCACACTTCACTGCCATGGAGGTTACCGTGATCTAAAATCCTTGGACTCAATGTTTGGTTCGTGGATCAGCAACATCACCAGCACCTTGGGAGCTTGTTAGGAATGCAAAATCTGGCTCCACCCCAGATTTACTGGACCAGAATCTGCAATTTCAACAAGATGCTCAGGTGACTCCCATGCACACTAATGTTTGAGAAACACTAATCTACATGGCAAAACTGACCGGTGACCTCTCTTCTTCGTCTTGGTCCTGATTCTCCGCTTGTTGTCAGACAGAATTGAGCTACTAGCTTTGCTGTTGCTGACACCCTTAACCTCATTTAGCTCTTCTTTCGGCTTCTCTTTGTTCCTGGCTCCTCAGTGGTGGAAGACATTCGATAAACATAACCAAAGTTGCTTATCTTCTCACATGATGTAAACGGACAATCAAAGCAAACTGAGTTGGTATCTAAATCTAGTTAAGCTATTTACCAGGTATGTGATTTTTTTTTCTTATAGTGACATAAAATTTACCATTTTAACAATTTTTTAAGCATACAGTTCAGATATGTGATACTGAACAAGTCACTTAACCTCTCTAATCTTCCATTTCATTAACTTTAAAATATAGGTGATATTACCTACTCCTGCAGAGTGTTTTAAGCATTAAACGAGATTTAAAAAAAGAATTAAATGATACACATACATGCCTAGAACCCACAGAAGATGTTCAATAAATGCTAACTCCCTTCCTTTCATTCTAAGTAGATTTCAGACAGCACTGATTTTACAACAGATGTCATCTACTGAAATCAACTGATAAGAATTTCAAAGCATATATAAAAATGTACATATTATTGCCTTAGAACAGGGCAATTTGTAAAATAAAACTATTCTATAATCTATAGCATTGGCCAGTTTGAAATAGCTAAAGGAAAGAGTACCCAATTGCATTTTGTTGGGAAAATTACATTTTGGGAAGCAGCAACCCTTTTGTGCCCATTATATAGAAGTTCTTGCACTGACTGTACTTCGATTGCTTTAGAAACAATTCAAGTACAATCATTATCCTAACATCAATAACTTTTACAAGTGGAGCTTTCAACCTTGGGGCTGATCCACTCGGATGCACTATTTGAATTCCATTTATGTGCACATAATCTGTTAAAGAGATGCCAAATTGAAAACTTGGGTTACATGCAGTAAATTGAAAAGATTAGTTTACCTTGAGAATTAGACTAATTAGAACAGGGAAGGGAATTTAGAGATTCTCTCCTCCAACAGCCTTATTTTACAAATAAGGAAATTAATATCAAGAAAGACCTAGTAACTTGCCCTCACTCACATGATGAGTTACTAGCCAAGCTGGGACCAGAGCCCAGGTTCCAGGAGTGTGTCCTGGTGTCACTTGACTTTGAAGAATGGGTGACACTTCAGCAGCATAGGTGATGGGAAGGGGTTATGGAGAGGCCGACAGCACTCCTGGTAGAGGGATCAATGGAAGTAATTTCACAGAGCCAGGCTCTGAAATGGAGAGACTGATGAATGTACTCAGGAAGTGTCAGAGTGGGGAGGCTGGAAGGAGAGATTAAGATGAAGTTTTGTGACGTTAGAAGAAAGTCCTGGATTCTCTTGTAACACAGAATATCAGAAGAGAGTTTTAGGGACTCTTTTTTATAGTTTATATGGCTCTTCCATATTTGTAGTCTCATTATAGCAATCTTGGGAAATAGATATTATACAGATGATGGTCTAATATTCAGAAGGTCATGTTCTTTGCAAAACTAAGATTTGAACTAGGGCTCTGAATAGCAAGGCGGTGTATTATGATCCTTTTTTTGTCTGTTTGCTTGTCTTTGTTTTTTGTTTTTAAGTAATCTCTGCACTCAATGTGGGACTCAAACTCACAACCCTGAGATCAAGAGTCGCATGCTTTACTGACTAAGCCAGCCAGGTGCCCCATGTGTATTATGATTCTTAAAAGCATAAGCTCCAGGGGCGCCTGGGTGGCGCAGTCGGTTAAGCGTCCGACTTCAGCCAGGTCACGATCTCGCGGTCCGGGAGTTCGAGCCCCGCGTCGGGCTCTGGGCTGATGGCTCAGAGCCTGGAGCCTGTTTCCGATTCTGTGTCTCCCTCTCTCTCTGCCCCTCCCCCGTTCATGCTCTGTCTCTCTCTGTCCCAAAAATAAATAAACGTTGAAAAAAAAATTAAAAAAAAAAAAAAAGCATAAGCTCCAGAGCCAGGCCACTTGGGTTTAAATCTGTCTGGCCCCATTTAGAAGCCATATAAACTTGAGAGAAAAAAATAATGGCTAAAACTTAGTGTTTATTATGTGCCAGGCTCTGTTCTAAATGCATAGAACTAAATACATATTACTCATTTAATCCAACATCCCTATTATCTATTATCATCACTACTTTAAAAGCTCTCCTCCAGAAGAAAGAGGAGTGAAAGAAGTAAGGAAGGAGTGCCTCAGTAGAAGATGAAAAACAGGGAAGCATTTCCTCCTAGATTCTCTGTTATTATATGGTCTCAAGTCTGGTATTCCACTGGTTCCCTTCGACTTGTGATACTGTGGTAGATTAAATTATTGTTCAAAATATTCACCTCTTCACTTCACCTTCTTAGGAGGACTCTACTTCCCTCTGCTTGACTTTGCGCCCAGCCATATGACTTGCTCTGGCCAAGGAAATATTAGCAGATTTAACACCAAAATTTGAAATAAAAATGCTTCTACAGTTGGGCTTGTCCTCTTGTACTTCTGCTATCACACTGAGAAGAGTTTCCCCTGAATAGCTTCTGCCCTGCTACTCCCTAGACTTCTCAGTGGTTAAGTGTGAAGTAACCACCCTCCAATCCTACAGAAGATCTAACACTAGCCCATCCAAAGACACTCTTCGAGATTCAAGTATAAGAGGGGCGCCTGGGTGGCTCAGTTGGTTGAATGTCCGACTTCAGCTCAGGTCATGATCTTGGGGTTCATGGGTTCGAGCCTCACCTCAGGCTCTGTACTGACAGCTCAGAGCCTGGAGCCTGCTTCAGATTCTGTGTCTCCCTTTCTCTCTGCCCATCCCCTGCTCATGCTGTCTCTCTCAAAAATAAATAAATGTTAAAAAAAATTAAGAGGTGCCTGGGTGGCTTGGTGACTCTTGATTTCAGTTCAGGACATGCTCTCACGATTCGTGAGTTCGAACCCCATGTCAGGCTCTGCGCTGACATGTGGAGCCTGCTTGGATTCTCTCTCTCTCTCCCTCTCTCTGCCCCTCCCTTCCTCTCTCTCTCTCTCTCTCTGTCTCTCGCTCAAAATAAATAAATTTAAAAAATTTTTAATTAAAAAAAAGACTCAAGGGTAAGAATTTTGAGGCACCTGGGTGGTTCAGTCAGTTAAGCATCTGGCTCTTGGTTTCAGCTCAGGTCATGATTTCAGGGTTCATGGGATCAACCCCCACATTGGGCTCTGTGCTGTAAGCACAGAGCCTGCTTGGTGTTCTCTCTCTCCCTCTCTGCCCCTTTTCCACACATGAGTGCTTGTGCTTTCTTTCTCTTTCTCAAAATAAAGAAACTTAAACAAACAAACAAACAAAATACTCAAGGATAAGAATCAAGATCCGTATGTATTTCACCAGCAGAGCAACAACCACTGAGCTTCCTTCTTGGTTACTCTGTAAGCTGAACCAGAAGAATGGGACAAAATCTGACACCTTCTACTTCTACTGACTTCTGCTACTTACAGTACTTTCTCTATTAACAAGCATTCTTTTTATCAAAAGTAACCTATCTCTTAAGTAACAGGGTTTGGAATCTCCCCCCCACCTCAATAAACCCACAAAAAGAAAACTCAGAACAGAACCCAATTAAATCTCTTGGCAGTCACCAGGAGAAGGAAGCCCATATTTATGGATGGAGAACCTCCCGCCCTGAGCCCTTTAATAAAGGTACAGGTTAATCTTACACACACATGCGCGCGCAAGCGCGCGCACACACACACACACAGTGGCAGTGCTGTCAAGGCATCTTGCAAGCAGAACTAGAGCTTCTGATCCTCTCATTCAGAAGTAGTGGATCACCATTCCGTCCATTCCAATGAGTGGCAACAGTGAGGGAACCCTCACACAGAATCTGGGTATCTGGATAATGTAGGAATATAAGTTTTCCACCTAATGATGATAAACTGAACTGTTGGGGTAACAGTCAGCTTGCAATCCTGACAGTTACAGTGGGTTATGGAGGTTCAATAGGTATGTTCTTTAAAAAATTTACTTAAATCACCCTTCTATAAATTGAACCTCATTCTAAATGCACCAAAGGGCTGTTTTAGGAAATGTCATGTTGAAATTTTTCACAAAGAAAATAATCTCACTCTTGTAACTTTATGTAAGTTTTCTACACTGGGTGTTCCTGAACCATAGTGCACCTGGGTACTTCCCCTATAAAGGAGTTTCTCTACAGGAGGGCATCCATTCCACAATGACAACAATAATGTTAAAATGCTTTACATCACTCTTTATTTCAAAAGTGCTTTACTAACATAGACTAATCTTCACAACATTTAAGGGAGGTAGATAAGTATTACACCACTTTCACAGATGGAGAAACGGAGGCAAAGATTAGTAAATTGTGTTGAAGGGCATAATATATGGCACGATTAGGAAAATAATTTGTTGCAGTCACGGATCACTGGTGATCTTGCCCCATGACTTCTGAGTCCCACCAACACAAAAGTAGCAGATGCAGCATGGAAGCAGGTTGTCCTCAGTTTGGCTAGTCTAAGGCTACGCTTCTCCTTGTTGACACCAGATGTTGAATGTGCTGCCCTTTGGCCAGTATTTCCCTCACACACATTCTCACATGACTCCACCTCTAAAACAGGGGAGAGTAGGAGCTATGGTGGGTACAGGAGGAGGGGCTGGAGGAACAGGGCTGGGAAGGTGGAAGACAGAAAACACGAACTGGTATCAAAGCAAGGGCGAGGAAGAACAGGAGGAACCACGGGAGGCAGCCCAACGAAGAAAGCCAGAGCAGAAAAGAAGTGTCACTCCATGTGAAAAGCTCAGACATCCAGAAATGCTATTAAAAGGGTAATTCTTCACAATGACATTACAGAGCCATTCCTTGTGGCTTTGCCAAATATAATTATCAGGTCCTTCTGACATTCCCAGGAGGCAGAGCCATTCCTCTCCCCTGGTCCAAACCAAGTGCTGATGTAATTGACCTGACACTGCAGAGGCTGTTGACAACTCAAATGCACTCTCCCACCATGCTGCCTCTTCTTCTAGTCTCTTTCTTCCAACAACAACAACTATAAAACAACAACAACAAAGTCAATGCCTTTCAAGATTCTCTCTGCAAAATTCCTAAAACGTTCCCTAAAACTTTGATGAGTAGGGTAGAATTCCATGTTTGACTTTTATAAAGGGGCTGTAATAGGCATACATGGGCATGAACAGCCCCTCTCGGCCAATGTCCCTTTATACAACGTGGGACACTAAAGAAAGGACCTTTTCTGATCTTTCTAGGGCAAAGCCACTGTAAGTGATGGTGACATGCACCACCACCTGCATTGGAGGTACTGGTGGCCAAGGCAGCACCAAATGAGGGGGCTGACGAAGACCCTGGGCTAAAGTGTCATCGGAGGGACAGGTGGAAGAAGAAGTCAGAGCAAAGAGAGGCCAGCCACGGCAGAGATGGGTAGAGGTGCTCCCTCCCATTCCATGTTCGAGGCTGCATGGAGGCAACAATGTTAGTTCATCTCTCGGCACCTCCTAGGTTAGGTCAGGCCAGAAATGCATCCTTTCTTCATTTCAATCGGCAGCATGGTTCTTTCTGGCACATAGCTTTAACACCTCATCCCTCCTCTCCCAACAAGAGCAATCAACTGCCAAGCCTGACTGATTCCACCTCTGCAGTGCCCTTCACATTGGTCTCCCTGTCTGACGACAGCCTCCTCTAGATCCTATCATCTCATCCTGACCAGGGCAAGACCCTCCTACCTAATCTCCTGCACTCCAGTCTTCCCTAAACTCAGTTGCACCTTCTCATCTTCCTCCTGGAGCACAGCGTTCATGCTGCTGCCCAATTTGGAAATTCACCATGTTCTCACTGCCTCCCAATTATGTGTCTCATCACCTTGAATCTTCAACAGATTGCATCTGTTGCATCTAGCAAAGGTTCTCTTCTTTCTGAACCTCCACCTGTCCAAATGCCAACTCTAAAGACTTAGCTCAGATACCACCTCTCCCAAGAGGTCTTCCTTCCCGGAGGAGGTGGCATTTCCTCTGAGCTACAAATGCACTTGAAGACATGCACTAATGGAGTACATGACAACTGCGTGTAAGTCTTACCTCCCCGACTGGGTGTGTCCACGATTTGGCAGGGTGGGGGATGGTGAACTGTCTTAAAATTTGTCTATTCCCTACAGCACCTACCAAGAATTGGTTATTGCATATCCACCTCAGTAAGGAACTGCTCAATGGTGAAATGAACATATACCTGCCCATGAATGAAGACACCAAAGTACACTGCAGGTGTGATCTCTCAGGATAAAACAAATCCATGATATAATTTTGAGGGATGGGATAGGGGCAGGCAGGTGGGACTATCTGTTTTGGAGTCGAGAGACCTAGGACTGAAGTTCTGCTTTGCCATCTACCAGCCACTGGTCTGGTACCAGATGATTCTTCTCTGAGCATCATTTCCTGACTTCTGCATGACCTCACAGGATTAAGGATCAAATGAGACATAACTGTGAACTCTATACCACTGGTTCTCAATCCCAGTGATGTATCATAACCTCCAATAAACCTTCTGAAAAATGTAGAGGACAAGGCCCCAACCCAAGTCAACTGAACCAGAATCCTCTGGGATTGGGACCAGGTGGGACTAATTATTTATAAAATACTATTTTTATGCATAGCCAAGGTTGAAAACTACCGTTATAAACTCATAAATATCGTTAACAGTAGAGCATGGTACTTTAGGCTTCGGTTTAATTATCCTTTATGTGGTTAGGAATTCATTCTGTTTTTATAATTTCATTATGTGAAACATGTGAGCATGTTTTGTGTTGTTCTGCATTGCTGTTTGTGTGCCTAAGTGATAAATTCTGAGAGAGGATAATGTCCAGCACACTGCTATACACAAAGTGTACCTAACCCAATTTGGGAGAGTCTGGGGAGGATGAGAAGTAAAAACTTCACAAAGTCCTCTAAAAAACCTTGCTACGTGGAAGTGTGGGGACCAGACAAGCAGAACTGGCAAAACTGGGGAGCTTGTAAGAAATGCAAAATCTCAGGCCCCACTCCAGAAGCTGCATATTAACAAGATTTCCAGATGGATCAGTAGGTGAAACAAAGGGAAACTTCACTCTGTTCACATCTGTGTTGAGGGCCTGCCATTCCCTGCCCTAATCCTGAGTGGGTAGGAGGGCATGGAGAGTCAAGTTCTGTCTTCCATAAACCATTTAAGCTTGGGACTTTACCTAGATGTGTCTTCTCTAAAGGGTCCATTTTGTAAACATGAAATTAAGAATACAAATCCTTACAAAAGGATCCTTTCTTTCAAATCTAGTCTTTATAGCTTTCCTTCAAATAACCAGTGCTTCTAAGATATTTAAAATATGATCAGAGTATAAATTGATATCCATTTAAGTTTTATGTAGTGCGTAAATTAAATAACAAGTATATGTTTATCTTACTCAACTTATAGTCCCCAGGACCCAAATTCAAAACTTAGGAAGGCAGGAAGCTTAGCCAAAGCAGTAATCAATTGTTCCCTAATGACCCATACCTTCTGGACAATTCAGATGTTAGCAGTACCCATTCAAGACTATGCAGACCACACCACAGTCAAGGAGTTGCAGAAGATTCTAAACATTATCTAAACCAATGCCTTACTTTATTACAGGCACTGATTAAAAGGAGGTACCCCAGGTCACACAGCACTTTGAGGCAGAGCCAAGATCAGAATTCAGGCCATGGCTTCTCACCCTACACCCCCCTACATAGCCTCTGCCACACATACTTTTCTTTCCCCAGCACGTGGCCTTGAAATTTCATGCTCAGAAATTGCTGACCTGCCTTGACACGTGTCACTTTTCTTGTTCCAGCTACTGCTGTGCCCAACATCCCAGAACTGGTTTTAACACTAGGCTACAGGAGAAGCTATCTCACAACTAAATCAAAATATCCATTTGCCAATCCATAGTTCCAAATATGCTGGTAACGGGTTCTTAAAAAGCCAATGCTAACCGTGTGATGCAAACTCCACAGCATTACTAATAGCTAGCACCATGAGCATGGTGAGGGAAGGGCCTTTCCCTAGGTGGCCGATGATTAAAAACCGGGCACCCATTAACTCAGTAGCACAAAGTTGGGAGGAAACTACAGAGGGAAAGCAAAAATGAGCACAGTGGGGTTGGCAGCACCTTTAAAAAACATACACAGTGTGACTATAAAATTGCAAGTCTTATCTTTTAATAAAACAAACATGATAGGTTATAGAAATCTAAATGAACATTTGTCCCTCAAAGCAGTTACATCCTTAGTTCCAACAAAGCTACTGCTTTTGGAGCCATTATTTGGAACCCCTCTTTGGGGAAAGGCCTTCAAAGGTAGTTCATGAGCCACATGAGAAAATATCCTTCCAAATGTTGGGTGTTTAAAAGCAGAAAAGCCACTCAAAGAATGACATTAGGGGTGGGGGGAAGGAAAAAGGCTCTCATGGAGGTTTCCCTAAAGACCTCCAGCGAGTTCTGAGCAATAGCATCACCCCTGGAGAAACAAGTGGCCTCCAGGGACTTTCAGCCACTTTCAACGGGAACGCGTTCACTTGGATAGAAAAGTTCCGCTATTAAAAAAAAAAAAAAAATCAGCCACACTCCTTTATAGTCACACTTGCATCTGATTAAAAAAATACAACAACAACACTCACACGTGGTTCTTGTATGAATTCTAATTAAGAGACATTACATTCAGAATCATAGCACTCATAGTGATAGTTTTCAGGAGACTGGATCAGCTTCTTTGCCACTGAAGGGGTACATGGGGTGCAGCAGTTTACCTGAATGTATTCTTAAATACGTGACTACTACCGCTCTAATTTTCCTAGTTGTAGCTCTGTTACAAGTTACTGACCGCAAGTTCATGTTCCAGGCTTTCTTTGCCGACACAGATTGGTTACAAGGGAGCCGCCCCCACAGTCTTAGGGTGAATTGGGAAAGGGCCGGTTAAATGAGGAGACAGGCCACTCCTTGGTGAAAGTTTGTAGCTTCCTTTCCCAATACATCTTCTTTTTATTGAGAACTTCCATTTTTATCCTGTGTTCCTCCTCTGCCATCTCACACTCCCGCTCTATCTGCTGGATTTTGGCCACATGCACCTCATTCATCTGTATCAGCTGCAGCTGTAAGATGGACATTTGTTGATGGTGTTCTTCCTCATGCATCTTTTTTAAAGCACCTTCCTGAGAGGTTTTGCTCCTGTAGTGTTTATTGGCTGTTATTCTGACAGCTGAACACGAGGGTTCAGGTTGAGAGGTCCCCTCACACACAGGAAAATGTATGAACTCTTTCTCATCATCGCACAGTTCTCTATTTGAAACAGCAAATGATTCTGAAAAACAGTAGCAGAAAACATACGTTCAAAGATTTTACAGGCAGAGAGTGTATCAATCCTATTCCAAATGACAGGTCCCCCATCACAGGATGTAGCGGAAACAGTGTCTGCTTTGGCCTGCTTTGTCTATGGGTACTCTTGCCACACCTGACTTTTCAAAACCCACAAGTCAAAACCAGTGTTCCCTCCAGAAGCAATGATAAAGGGTTTCGTCATGTGGTGTCTAGAACTGTGAACTATAGGAACAGTGGTCCGAGACTGTGCTTATCAAGAACTGTTGACCTAAGTTCTAAACCGAAGTGTGCACAACTCCGAATAAGCAGAACACCATGGTACGAGCGCAATGGTGGGTTTTCAGATTAAGTTCTCCGTCAGTTTGACCTCCCTGTCTCAGTTTCTCATCCGGCCGTGAACACTTTCCCTAGCCCTTGACAATCCTTCCTGAAATCTCTTTCCTCTGTTAGCTTCCACACCATGGCTCTCTCCTCAGTTTTCGACACCTCCTCTCCGACTGCTCCTTCTCAAGCTTCCTTCCAGGACTCAGACTCTTGCTGCACCTGCAACTCACCTCTTAATATTCCTCTGGGGTTCCCATTTTTGGCTCAGTTTTCACTGCAGCCTAGTAATCCTCATAATCTGGTTTCTGACCTTCCTTTTTCTCGCCTTACTCCAAAATACCCTGGGTGCCCTTCAATCGTACCAAAAACTTCACATTCTTTAAAGGCCATGCTCTTTTTTATAGTTCTGTCTCTGTTCCTTCAGCCTGAAGTTGGGCTAACTATTCATCCCTCTTCCCTCCCCACCCGGGGCCCCACACTCACTCAAGCATGCACTCTTATTCCAGACTCTCCTTTTCAACCTCCCCACAACCCCCACTTTGTTCAGCATCTGCGAAACCCCAGATCGCTCCTTTCTCTATGAGTACTCCTCTGTAATAGCACTTACCATGTTCTAGTATTACTTTGGGACCATGCCTTATTCATTTCTTTTATCCTTGGGCACCAATTATTTTGCTTGGTACATAGAGGATGCCTAGTAAATATTTATTGACTGAAGCTTTGAACACAGGGGAGAAGAGCTTATGGATACAAAAGGATGCCAGTTTTGCTGGTGCCACATTCATACTAGTATTTTTATAGGGCAATGACATTTTATCAATTAAGGAGTTTCAATATGGAAGACACTAACTCCACTAACCCATGGAGTCTTCCAGCTGTGACTCCAAGGCTTTCTTGGGAAGCTTTATGTTCCCAATAATGAGAATTGTCTCCTTGGAGAAAAATAATATCAATTTATTAACAGAGTTGATTACATTATTACGTCCACTCCATTATTCCAGAAGATGGGATGCCGGGAATGTTAATGGCTACTGGGGGAAACCTAACTCGTAATACTCTGTTAATAAAAGGAAAATGGCTACTGTTTAGATTATTTCACTCCAAGGGGTTAGGTAACAACCATAACTGGTCCCTAATTAAGATTAAAGAGAAAGAAGGTAGAAGTCTCACTTTTGAAAGAGAAGGTTAAAAGTACTTCTGTGTCATCCAGAGATAATGAAAATATCTCCCTAGGAATCTCCCAACTCCAAGGGCTATGCCTTAATTAGATGTCCTTCCTTCATGCTCCTGTTGCCTCCTGAGTGTACCTCTGGCAGAGCACTTGTTAAAACTGGTGGCTTAACTACCTCCCCATCCGGTCTCTGAATACTCTGAAGACAGAAAGTGTCTCTTATTCATCCTCATGGAGAACGCATTCCAGGGCCTGGACGATGCTGGCCACATCAGAAATGTGTGGGAATGAACTGGATGCGGTGGGTCACATCCCTCCCAACACAGCACAACTGTGTAGACAGGACAGTGTTCTGAGTGGAGCCAAGGCACAGGACAAGGAAATGGGAAAGGCTTCACCCTGGGAATAAGATCCCTCGGGTGTGAACAACGGCAAAGAGGTTATCTCATCTGCGTCCCATCTAGCCTTAGATCTGAAAGTATCTTCTTTGAAGACTGGACACATAGACATTTTTTGGCACTTTTGGCCTCTGTTTTCTTTGATTCCATTCCAGAAGACAGTTCTGTATGCTCCTCTAAGTCTTTAAAGTTCATGCCCTTACAATGTTGCTCATCTCTTCCCATTTCTAAATGTTCATTTTTGTCTAAACAATTCCAAGTTTTAGGGGCCTTATGATGATGATGGTGGTGAAGGCAGCTACCATTTTCTGAGTAGCCAACCAGGCACTAGGCTAGTGCTTTGCAGCAACACCTCATTTAATCCTTAAACAACCTTCTGAGGGAGGTATTATTAGAGAAAACCAAATACAATATCCAAAGTCATTTGGCTAGCTAAAAGAGCCAGCACTCTAATCCAGGTCTGCACGACTCCAAAATCCAAGCTTAACCACTACAACGCCCAGCCTCTCCCTCCTTCCTTGCTCAGCTGACCACTTATTCATCTTAAAATGCTGCCTCCAAGTTGTATCCACTACAAACCCCTTTATTATTAAGAATATGGGTGCATATTCCAAATTTTGATCTCCAAATTTGTCTCTATAGAGCTGGGAACATGAAGTCAAGTACGGTCATGTCTGGGAGCAGAAAAATAAATGACTCTACTTTCAAACTGTTCTTTTGTAGTTTAAATGTGTACTAATATATAAATATCTTAAAAAATCCAGGCCTCTTAAGAGGCAGAAGCTCTTAAAAATCCAGGCCTCTTCTGGCAGAAGCTGGAGCTTAAAACTAGAGAAGCCTGATGGAGTAGTTACTTAACTTTCACACAAATATTAGCTCCAATGAATGGAAGCTAGTGTTCAGATGGGGAGAATCTTCTCCTAATTATTAGGAGAAAGACTATGCTGGGAATGGCAACCTGCTAAAAACACACACCATGTAATCTGTCTCCCAGGTAAAACAAAGCCACCCAACATAGAAAACAACTCAGTCTTGTGCAAAATGGATAGGATGGCCTAAGGGCTTTCCTGGGGGCAGAGGACACTGCAAGGAGGTATTCTTCCACTTGGGCAATTTGAGTAAGTTTAATATCAGCAGGAAAATACCTACTATGGCAATAAATGGATGGAAAGGAAATTGTGCACAGGCCAAACCCCAGCTCTTCTCCCCTGTAGAACAAAGGGAATAGACCAGACTAGAAAAATGGATTAATAAGATGCAGTGAATACATACTATAGAATGTCATGCATCAACTAAAAGAAACAAATTTATGGGAACAGATCTTAAAAACATTCTAAATGAAAAAAGCAAAAAAAAAAAAAAAAAAAGAAAGAAAAGAAAAGGAATGTTATCTAAAGCACAATTTTCAATCTACATAAATTTAAAATATATGCACACAGGAGCCCCTGGGTGGCTCAGTCGATTGAGCATCTGGCTTTGGCTCAGGTCATGATCTCATGGTTTGTGAGTTCGAGCCCCACGTAGGGCTTGCTGCTGTCAGCAGATCCTCTGTCTCCCTCTCTCTGCCCCTCCCCCACACACATACTCTCAAAAAAAAATAAAAACATTAAAAAAATTTTTAATAATAAAATAAAATAAATGTACACCAAACACCAACACCTGTTCTCAATAACATGTGAGAGAACGCACGAGCACATTGTTATGATTGGGGGCAGAAGAAAAGAATAAATGAGGTGAATGGTGACAAATGACAAGGGAATCAACACATAAGGAACACAAAATAGGGACTTTTCACAGACCAATGATTGTTAATGTGCCATGACTGGATACGTAACTCAGTCTCTGTACTGGAGTTCCCATCCCCAAAAGAAGGGGATTGGATTAAAAAGTGGTAGTAGTGGAATTTATTTGCTTATTTTTAGTGTTTCTTTTTGAGAGAGAAAGACAGAGTGTGAACAGGGGTGGGGAGGGACAGAGACAGGGAGACCTAGAATCCAAAGCAGGCTCCGGGCTCTGTGCTGTCCGGGCTCTGTGCTGTCAGCACAGAGCCCAACACAGGACTGTAACTCACAAACCGTGAGGTCATGACCTGAGCCAAAGTCTGACGCTTAACTGACTGAGCCACCCAGGCACCCCAATAATAATGGAATTAATTAATAACCATTTGCATTATTTAATTATAGCTTTGTGTACCTATGTTTGCATTATTTGCTTATATAGTTTTACAGTAAATAATAGAATATGAAATTAAGTGGAAGTTCTCTTAAGATAGTTGAGTACTTGAGAGCTTAGTTTTCTTAAATGTATTTGATGTTTAGTCATCCTACCCCCCTGACCACCCCTATAGGACATTTTGTTGGCTCCCTTACTTTGTTCTGCAAACCTGTTCCCGCAAGATAACGGGAGATAGGTGTCACAGCCAAATGAGCCATATTATAAATCTATAGAGTACAAATTGTTTGAATGTATTGAAGGGGAAAATACTGTTTGTTTGTTTGTTTTGTATAAGAAAATACATTCCTTAGTGTTAAATCTTAAGACTACCGTGTTCAAATACAGATGCAGAGATCAAGAAAGTTGTGGACAAAGCTAAGAACATCCAGGGAATGGCGATCAAGATGACACAGCTGAAAGCACCTCGCACAAGAGATAGTTGGAGGGAGGCCTCTAGTGGAATCCTGCCAGGTTCCATCCTGTTCAATGAATTTCCACAAATCTCTAATCACCTAACTCTGTAATAGGCAATGTGTAAGGTGTTAGAACAGCACTGTCCAATGGAAATATAATACTAGCTACATGTGTAATTGAAAATTTTAAAAAGTAAAAGGAGATAAAATTAAACTATTTTAATAACATATTTTTATCAATATATTTAAAGCATTATCATTTGACATGTAATCAAAATATAAATTATTAGTAAGATATTTTACATTCTCTTTTTGGTATAAAGTCTTCTCGAGGGGTGCCTTGGGTGGCTCAGTTGGTTGAGTGTCCGACTCTTGATTTTGGCTTAGGTCAGGATCCCAGTGTCGTGGGATCAAGCCCTGTGCCAGGTTCCACACTGAGAATGAAGCCTGCTTGGGATTCTCTCTCTCTGTCTCTGTCTCTGTCTCTCTCTCCCTCTGCCCCTCTCCCCCACTTGTGCTCTCTCTCCCTCTCTAAAAATAAAAAAATTAAGTTAAATAAATAAAATTTAAAAACAGCATTTCTATTTCAGTGTGAATAGTTAGAGCATATCTCAATTCAGTCTACCTATGTTTCAAGTGCTAAAGAGCCTCCTGTGGCTTGTGACTACTGTATTGGACAGCCCAGGGTTAGAGACACTAACTAAACTAACACACACACACACACACACACACACACACACCACAGAGTCCACATGTCAAATGAAATACAACAAAATGAAAGCCATACCCTACAGCAAGTTTTCAACTTATTCCCCCAAGACCCTGAAGGGATGACTGACAATTACAGCTTTCTTCTTCCTTGAAAGTAATTTGAAATAAAAAATGAGTAAGGTAACCTCAAGGCTGTTTTAATGTATAAAGAGAGTTCTAGCACCTTAACTACTAGTGTTAACAGATTACTTTGGACACAGTCCCCAATTGACAAAGCACCCTGGTTCTCCACGGTGTGACCCAGAAATGGGAATAGTTAGCATAGGCTATACTTTAATAATCACTAGCAAAAAGAGAAGTCTCCTGTGTCATATAAGTACAAACACTCAATTCTAAAATAAATCCCTTTTACAAGTGAGTCTCTAGAAATGTCACTACAGAAAGACACTGAGAATCCACATTCATTCCCTTCTTGCTGGAAATTTAGAAGTTGTGTTTTAAGAGTAAATGAATTACATCAGTTCCTCTGAAAAGAAAGAGAAAGGGTTTTTTGAAGTGAACTTTCTAGATCCTACCCTAGAATTTGAAAATGGGGAAATAAGACTGTCCCCTTAGAATAACCCTATGAAATCAATACCCAGTAATCCAGATCAAAGATCTGCAAAGTTAACTGAAAGTGGTCTACATCAGCATCTTCCTCGGCAACATCTCCCAGGGAATGAAGCTATTTGACAAGCAGCCCTGCTGATTCACCTGCCTCCCTCCCTCAGCACCCACTCCCCTCACCGCCTGCAGAGAATGAATGGTTCTGAGGCCAGCAAGATGGAGAGTAACTGGCTAACGCTAGGGATATCTCCAAAGCATGGACACTGTCAGTTAGCAGTGGGCCCCATCCACCACAGAAATAACATGGAAGGGAGGAAAGAGAGAATTGGCCGTGTCCATATAAATGCTATCTGCTGGGAGATACCCAGCTTGGGAACTCAAGAATCAAAACTCACGTAAGGTTTCTACACTGGAAAACAGTACGTGAGGTTCATGACACTATGGTCATCTAACTGGTTCCCTGGACTTAATCTTGGTAAATGATCAGCAAACTTTTGATCACAATGCAGCTTGCCAGGATGATTTGCCAACAGGGTGAAAAAAACGTGCTAATCAAAAACATGTATTCAATTCACTTGGTTATTATCTTTTTCACTCCACGTGGATAACGTTCTTGGTTTCAGATAGTTTCTTGTGACTTTTAATTAACCACTGCCTCAGAGCTCAATCTACTCTGGGGACGCTAATAAGTGAATTTCTCATCCTGCAAGCCAAGGATCACAGCTTTCCTAGACAAGTGCTTGCTGGGTCCTTGGAGCAGCCCTCTGGCCTCACCAGGAATATTCCTCTGCTTCAAGATGTGCCTTCTGCAAACTGCAATGAATCTTTATATAAATTGGCCGTTTCAATCTTAAAGGAGGCAAGAATTATTGGCAATTTATCTATATGCATTCCCACCCTCCCCTTGCTGAGTCATTTCAATAGCCTTTCCAAGCTATGACACACTATCATAATATCCTCGATTCCATCGCAGTCTTTTCCTTCCCTAAGAATTACGTATAACCTATTTTTCTTTTTCAATGAAAGTATATTAAATCTAAGATGAAAAAAAGCTAAAATGAATTTTTCCCAGAATTTCTCAAGTTAGCTGGAGTACCACAAACCAAAACTGTGCATCACAATACTATAATGGGTAGGAAGGCTGGTTTTTAACCCAGATGAATGTTAAATAGGTATTTGCTATACTGTTTTCTACTTAATTCTTAAGTCTGAAATAGTTCACTTATTTTAATGTGGCCTCTGAGTGACTTAATGCAGTGCTCTGCACCTAATAGGTCCTAAAAAAATCATTTTCACAAAAAATAAGATTGAGTTAATAAATACAGATTCTCAAAGAAATTCCCTTTAATATACATGACATTGGGGCGCCTGGGTGGCGCAGTCGGTTAAGCGTCCGACTTCAGCCAGGTCACAATCTCACGGTCCGTGAGTTCGACCCCCGCGTCAGGCTCTGGGCTGATGGCTCAGAGCCTGGAGCCTGTTTCCGATTCTGTGTCTCCCTCTCTCTCTGCCCCTCCCCCGTTCATGCTCTGTCTCTCTCTGTCCCAAAAAAATAAATAAACGTTGAAAAAAAAAATTAAAAAAAAAAATATACATGACATAGGCTGAGATAAGCAACAGGGGTCCTTCATTCATAACTATACAACTAGAGCCTCTTATTTTTCCTTATTCTTCAGAATAAAGATGAGAGATCTCAGAGAGAGCGAGAACAAGGATATTAACAAATCCTTTTGTTTTTTATGTGCTACACAACTAGAATGTTCCATATAGTCTGGAGGTTTTGACTTGGGAAAATCAAGTTTGACGTGAAAGTTTCTCTTTACTAAACTGCCTCAAAATTAAAGATTTTAAAATCACCAAGTCCAGCAGGTACCCAGGGAGGACACGCACGCCGGCCTCAAGAACCAGTACCTTGGGCTGCGCTGTCGGGGTGGTATTCGGGCTCCTCTTCCGGGGGGCTCTGCAGGAAGTAGAGCTGCTCTGGCAGCATGTTGGCAATCTTCTCCTTCCCTAGGACGTGGGTGCTCAGAAGAGGGCTGACACTCCGTTTCACCTTCTCTCTCCTCTCATGGGCCATAATCTTTTTGGTCCGAGCCTTGATGTTCTCCCAGCACTTCTTTAGCTGTTTGAAATCCCGCAGTGACACACTTGGCTGAGAGTTGTATTCATGGGCAAGCGCCTGCCAGGTACGCTGCTTGAGGGCAATAGTTCGCGCGTCGCTTTTCTTACATTCCAGCACATATTTGTACTTTTCTACCAAAGCAAGCAGGATGCTCTTTTCCAATTCCGAAAAGTATTTGGCAGGTTTTATAATTTCGTTGTTTTGCATTTTCCACTATATTTCTCCTGGCTGCTAGCTATCCTGTAAAAGGAAGTTCAAAACAATAATTACTAACCCCAGCAATAAAAATGTCAGCAAATCACATAATCTTAATCCCTGACTTGATTCCCTTGCCTGAAATACAGTACTTTCTTTCCCATTAGTATTGAATTATGATATTCTCAGGAAAACGTTCAGAAGTTCACTAGGAGTGGGGTTTTACTTCAAAGAAGATTTTCAAGTAGGTCCTTTGTTGTAGTTCTTGGCCATTTTGTGAATATCTTGTATGCCACGGCAAAAAAAGAAAAAAAGAAAAAAGAAAAGAAAGCTTGAACATCTAGGCAGAACTCTTAATTTGTTAATTCATTTCTGCTCAATATCAGGGAACTGATCATTCCCCAAATTCATGTTAGGCAGCTTTTCAACTAAACAGCTTTCTCAAAGTTTTGTCACAGCTGAAAACAAGAAATGCCACCGAGTAACCAAATAGAATGGATAATATAAACATCGAGATTTCAGAATCATCAGGAAATCACCTGAAAAAGAACTGACATTTCCATCACTTCCATCTGTGACCTTGGATAGGGCCATGCTCCCAATAGGAACCTCAGTTTCTCTTCACCTTTAAAATGAGGGCTTGGAGGGGCGCCTGGGTGGCGCAGTCGGTTAAGCGCCCGACTTCAGCCAGGTCACGATCTCGCGGTCCGTGAGTTCGAGCCCCGCATCAGGCTCTGGGCTGATGGCTCAGAGCCTGGAGCCTGTTTCCGATTCTGTGTCTCCCTCTCTCTCTGCCCCTCCCCCGTTCATGCTCTGTCTCTCTCTGTCCCAAAAATAAACTTTGAAAAATAAAATAAAATAAAATAAAATAAAATAAAATAAAATAAAATGAGGGCTTGGAGTCTATGATTCTTAAGGTCTGAGGCCACTTTTAAGTATACAGTCCTATGTAAATAATTCACATAATTTCAGAGGTGAAAGGGCCAGTACCCTTCTTTTCTTTCCTTTTTTTAAAAATTTTTTAATGGTTATTTATTTTTGAGGGAGAGACAGAGACAGAGAGTGAGTGAGCAGGGGAGGGGCAGAGAGAGAGGGAGACAGAGGATCCAAAGCGTACTCTGTGCTGACAGCAGAGAGCCTGATGTGGGGTTTGAACTCACGAACCGTGAGCCGCCTGACCTGAGCCAAACTCAGACACTTTTTTTTTTAGTTTTTAAAAATTTTTTTAAATGTTTTTATTTATTTTTGAAGGAGAGAGAGAGAGAGAGAGAGAGAGAGAGAGAGAGAGAGAGAGAGAGACAGAGCATGAGTGGGGGAGGAGCAGAGAAAGAGGGAGACACAGAATCCTAAGCAGGCTCCAGGCTCTGAGCTGTCAGCACAGAGACCGATGCAGGGCTCAAATTCACAAACCGTGAGATCATGACCTGAGCCAAAGTCGGATGCTTAACCGACTGAGCCACCCAGGCACCCCTTTTTAATTTTTTTTAAGCTTTATTTATTTTTGAGAGAGAAAGAGAGAGACAGAGCATGACTGGGGGAGGGGCAGAGAGAGAGAGGGAGACAGAATCTAAAGCAAGCTCCAGGCTCTGAGCTGTCAGCACAGAGCCCGACATGGGGCTCAAACTCACGAACTGCAGGATTATGACCTCAGCTGAAATTAGATGCCCAAATGACTGAGCCACCCAGGTGCCCCCAAAGTCAGACACTTAATTGACTAAGCCACTCAGGGGCCCCTACCACTCTTTTCAAGTGAAGGAACTAAGGGCGAGTGAACTGGACTGCCCAAGATCACAAAGATGGTACCACAGTCAAGAACCTGGACTGTCCTAATAATCTGGTATCCTTTTTTTTTTTTTTGAACACACCAAATATCCATTTTATTATGCATATTCCTTTAAAGTCTTTGTTCCAGGGGCACCTGGGTGGCGCAGTCGGTTAAGCGCCCGACTTCAGCCAAGTCACGATCTCGCGGTCCGTGAGTTCGAGCCCCGCATCAGGCTCTGGGCTGATGGCTCAGAGCCTGGAGCCTGTTTCCGATTCTGTGTCTCCCTCTCTCTCTGCCCCTCCCCCGTTCATGCTCTGTCTCTCTCTGTCCCAAAAATAAACTTTGAAAAATAAAATAAAATAAAATAAAATAAAATAAAATAAAATAAAATAAAATAAAATAAAATAAAATGAGGGCTTGGAGTCTATGATTCCTAAGGTCTGAGGCCACTTTTAAGTATACAGTCCTATGTAAATAATTCACATAATTTCAGAGGTGAAAGGGCCAGTACCCTTCTTTTCTTTCCTTTTTTTAAAAATTTTTTAATGGTTATTTATTTTTGAGGGAGAGACAGAGACAGAGAGTGAGTGAGCAGGGGAGGGGCAGAGAGAGAGGGAGACAGAGGATCCAAAGCGTACTCTGTGCTGACAGCAGAGAGCCTGATGTGGGGTTTGAACTCACAAACCGTGAGCCGCCTGACCTGAGCCAAACTCAGACACTTTTTTTTTTAGTTTTTAAAAATTTTTTTAAATGTTTTTATTTATTTTTGAAGGAGAGAGAGAGAGAGAGAGACAGAGCATGAGTGGGGGAGGAGCAGAGAAAGAGGGAGACACAGAATCCTAAGCAGGCTCCAGGCTCTGAGCTGTCAGCACAGAGACCGATGCAGGGCTCAAATTCACAAACTGTGAGATCATGACCTGAGCCAAAGTCGGATGCTTAACCGACTGAGCCACCCAGGCACCCCTTTTTAATTTTTTTTAAGCTTTATTTATTTTTGAGAGAGAAAGAGAGAGACAGAGCATGACTGGGGGAGGGGCAGAGAGAGAGGGAGACAGAATCTGAAGCAAGCTCCAGGCTCTGAGCTGTCAGCACAGAGCCCGACATGGGGCTCAAACTCACGAACTGCAGGATTATGACCTCAGCTGAAATTAGATGCCCAAATGACTGAGCCACCCAGGTGCCCCCAAAGTCAGACACTTAATTGACTAAGCCACTCAGGGGCCCCTACCACTCTTTTCAAGTGAAGGAACTAAGGGCGAGTGAACTGGACTGCCCAAGATCACAAAGATGGTACCTTGGGAGGTCAAGAACCTGGACTGTCCTAATAATCTGGTATCCTTTTTTTTTTTTTTGAACACACCAAATATCCATTTTATTATGCATATTCCTTTAAAGTCTTTGTTCCAGGGGCACCTGGGTGGCGCAGTCGGTTAAGCGTCAGACTTCAGCCAGGTCACGGTCTCGCGGTCCGTGAGTTCGAGCCCTGCGTCAGGCTCTGGGCTGATGGCTCAGAGCCTGGAGCCTGTTTCCGATTCTGTGTCTCCCTCTCTCTGCCCCTCCCCCGTTCATGCTCTGTCTCTCTCTGTCCCCCAAAAAATAAATAAACGTTGAAAAAAAAATAAAATAAAGTCTTTGTTCCATATTATAATTAGTTACAATTATATATTATTTATAATTTTTGAAATATACATTTTCTCCATTATCTTTTTTTTTTTAATTTTTTTTTTTCAACGTTTATTTATTTTTGGGACAGAGAGAGACAGAGCATGAACAGGGGAGGGGCAGAGAGAGAGGGAGACACAGAATCGGAAACAGGCTCCAGGCTCTGAGCCATCAGCCCAGAGCCCGACGCGGGGCTCGAACTCCCAGACCGCGAGATCGTGACCTGGCTGAAGTCGGACGCTTAACCGACTGCGCCACCCAGGCGCCCCAATTTTCTCCATTATCTTTTAAGAATAAGTCTACATACCTTTTTAAGTTTAGTTAAAAAATAGATATTTAACATACATAAATTTTATTTGACAGCCATATACATAATGAAATAATTACAAGCTAATTAACATATCTCACATGGTTACCTTAAGATCTTATGTATTATATATTTATTTATTTTTAAGTGTTTATTTATTTTTTTAATTTTTTTTTTCAACGTTTATTTATTTTTGGGACAGAGAGAGACAGAGCATGAACGGGGGAGGGGCAGAGAGAGAGGGAGACACAGAATCGGAAACAGGCTCCAGGCTCTGAGCCATCAGCCCAGAGCCCGACGCGGGGCTCGAACTCACGGACCAAGAGATCGTGACCTGGCTGAAGTCGGACGCTTAACCGACTGCGCCACCCAGGCGCCCCAGTGTTTGTTTATTTTGAAGGAGAGAAGAGAGCAAGTGAGTGGGGGAGAGGGGAAAAGAGAGAGAGGGAGAGAGAGAATCACAACCAGTGCAGAGCATGACACAGGGCTTGATCACACAACCCTGAGACCATGACCTGAGCCAAAGTCAGGAGTTGGATACTTAACTGAGCCACCCAGGTGCACCAAGATTTTATTTTTTAAGTAATCCCTACACCCAACATGGGGTTTGACATTAACAACCCTGACATCAAAAGTCACATGTTCTACAACTGAACCAGCCCAGGTGCCCCAAAATAGCTACCATTTTTGTGTGTATGCCAAGAGCCCTGGAATCTACTCTCTCACGTATCTCCAGTATTCAATACAGTATTAGTAACTTTTGTCATAGACTTATTCATCCTACATAACTGCAACTTTGTACCCTTTGACTATTATCTTCCCATTTCTCCCACCGCATCCTCAATCCCCGGTAAGGTGTGTTTAAATAGTCTGGTATTGTTTGTGCCATTTCACAACTATCTCTTGGACTCTCACGTTGGATGATTCCAAATTTCTCAACAACCATGATTACCTTAGGTCATCTTACCATCCTCCCCATTATTGAGCCAGGATCTTTCAAACAAAAGGTGCTTAGTAAATGTCTCATTCCCCTCAACCTATGTGTGTTTTGTGACTCCACACTTTTTCCACTTAAGCTTCCTACAAACTTAATCTCTCAAATACATTATGGGAAGAATGTTCCTAAGTAACACTGAATACAGCAATTGAGCATTGCATATTTCCCTTTGTGGAAAGAGCCAAGACACCTCAGTCCTTTTATTTTCCAAGCCTCTGATTTTTTCAGAATAACAGGCAAGCATCAAGATTCTGATGATGTAGTCCATTTAAAACTGATCGACTCAAATCAAAAGAATTAGGAATCACTTGAAAAGAGTCCCACTAGCCAAAAAATGGAATATCTGAACATCAACAAGGATGATGGGTACACAAATATTCATTAAATTATTATATCTGTGTATGTTTGAAAAGTTCCACAATAAAAAGTTAGGGGGATGTGCCTGGGTGGTTAAGCATCTGACTCTTGGTTTCAGCTTAGGTCATGATCTCATGGTTCATGAGTTCAAGCCCCACATAGGGCCCTGCACTGACAGCGTGGAGCCTACTTGGGATTCTCTCCCTCTCTCTCTCTCTCTTTCTCCCTCTCCTGCTCATGCTCTCTCTCTCTCCCTCTCAAAATAAACTTAAAAAAATTGTTTAAATGTTTATTCATTTTTGAGAGACAGAGCACAAGCATGGGAGAGGCAGAGAGTGAGGGAAACACAGGATCTGAAGCAGGCTCCAGGCTCTAAGCTGTTAGCACAGAGCCCAACGTGGGGCTCAAACTCACAAACTGCAAGATCATGACCTGAGCCGAGGTTGGATGCTTAACCAACTGAGCCACCCAGGCACCCCTCTCAAAATAAACTTAAAAAAATTTTTTTTTAAGTTAAGGAACAAAGGCAGTGACTTTTAAATACATGGTATACTAATTTAAAATCACATTATTACAAGCTAGCTATTCACATACTATGCCTGGGGAGAGGTTACTAAGAGAGTTGTGAAGAGCTGAAATCTTAGACCTGAGGCTGGAGGAGATCCTGCCATATCAGAGAGCCTTAAGATTGAGGCCAAGGAGCGTGGGCTTTACATGAAGGCAATAGAACCTGATCAGGGTCTCTCACTATGCACCACCTCATCCCAAAAGGTAAGATTAGAATGAAGGACTAGTGTGACTGGCATCTCCACATACCAGATACCCTGCCTCACATTCACTGTGGGCATACCAGTATCACAGATCAAGAGATTCAGATACATGTCAAAGTGCTTTGACCCTCAGGTCTTGGACAAAGCTAAACAAGGAGAAATGTATCTTTGGGGATGTATCACTGAACCCTTAACTTCCCAGGCCTGTATTTTAATGATGTTGTTCAGGGCGCCTGGGTGGCTCAGTCAGTTAAGCATCCAGCTTCGGTTTGGGTCATGATCTTACAGTTGGTGAGTTCAAGTCCCACATCGGGCTCTGTGCTGACAGCTCAGAGCCTGGAGCCTGCTTCGGATTCTGTGTCTCCCACTCTGTCTGCCTCTCCCCCACTCATGTTCTGTCTCTCTCAGAAAATAAACATTAAAAAAAATTTTTTTGAAAATCGTATTGTTCTAATGTCCCTATAATAACCAGTCCCCTTCCTCCCCAAAGGTCCAAAACTTTTTGCCTACATCAATATTCCTATTCCCTATTAACCAACATTCCCCAAACGGAAATTTATTAATACACACCTGCTACAATATAACTCTTCTGTAGTATCTCTAACTGCCAAGATATCTATATCCAACTTTATGTAGTTTTTATTATAAAATTAATAGGTATACTGAATGTTCTTAAACTGCACAGCTCCTAGAGCAGACTCTGATTCCCCCCCATCCCAGCTTTTCTGCACCAGATGTCAATATGCCTACCTTCCGTCACATTCCCACTTTTTTTATTTTAATTTTTTTAATGTTTATTTATTTTTGAGAGAAAGAAAGAGAGACAGCATGAGCAGGGAGGGACAGAGAGATAGAGGGAGACAAAGAATCCAAGGCAGGCTCCAGGCTCTAGCTGTCAGCACAGAGCCCGATACGGAGCTGGAACTCACAAATGGTGAAATCACGAACTGAGCCGAAATCGGACACTCAACCAACTGAGCCACTCAGGTGCCCCCACACTCCCACTCTTTTTAAGAATCATTGCTCTTGGGCGCCTGGGTGGCTCAGTCAGTTAAGTGTCCGACTTCAGCCCAGGTCATGATCTCACGGTTCGTGAGTTCGAGCCCTGCATCGGGCTCTGTGCTGACAGCTTGGAGCCTGCTTCCGATTCTGTGTCTCCCTCTCTCTCTGTCTGCACCTCCCCAGCTTGTGCTCGCACTCTGTCTCTGTCAAAAATAAATAAACTTAGGGGCGCCTGGATGGCTCAGTCAGTTAAGCGACCGACTTGAGCTCGGGTCATGATCTCACAGTTCGTGAGTTCGAGCCCCACATTGGGCTCTGTGCTGACAGCTCAGAGCCTGGAGACTGCTTCAGATTCTGTGTCTCCCTCTCTCTCTGCCCCTCCCTCCTCGTGCTCTCTCAGAAATAAATAAACGTTAAAAAAAAAAAACTAAAAAAAGAAAAGAATTTAAAAAAATAATAAATAAAAAATAAATAAACTTAAAAAAATTAAAAAAAAAAAAAGAATCATTGCTCTTGGGGCGCCTCGGTGGCTCTGTCGGTTGGGAGACCGACTTCAGGTCAGGTCATGATCTCGCGGTTCATGAGTTTGAGCCCCACGTCGGGCTCTGTGCTGACAGCTCAAGAGCCTGGAGCCTGCTTCAGATTCTGTGTCTCCCTCTCTCTCTGCCCCTCCCCGCTCGCGCGCTGTCTCTGTCTCTCAAAAAATAAATGTTAAAAAAATAAAAAAAAAAAAGAATCATTGCTCTAAGGATTAAGAAGTCTGATTCACAAATGAAAAAAGAGATTGTTCCCTATTTTTTTCTAACATAGGTAATGCTATCTTACTTATATGTATCTATATTTTTTCTAAGAAAACATTTTTTAAAATAACTTTATTTCTTCAAGATAAATTCCTAAAGAGGAATGGCTGCCACAAAAGATGAAAACACTTAAGACTTTTGTTACATTGGGGCGCCTGAGTTGCTAAGTCCATTAAGCATCTGACTCTTGGTTTCCACTCAGGTCATGATCTCATGGTTTGTGAACCTGAGCCCTGAATCAGGCTCTGCGTTGGCAGCTGGCAGCACAGTGCCTGCTTGGGATCCTCTCTCTCCTTCTCTCTCTGCTCCTCCCCTGTTCGTGCTCTCTCTCAAAATAAATAAACTTAAAAAAAAAAAAAGGACTTTTGTTACATCACCAGCTGTCCTCCAGCAATGGTGTACCAATTTACATTCCTACTAATAGCACATGAGCACTTCTGTTTCCCCACTCCATTTACTCTTGCTGTTAATATTTTTTTTATTCTATCCCAGCTGTGGAGGTGCAAAATGTCACTTCACTGTTTAATGAAATATGAATTCCTGCTCTTAGGCAAATAAGCCACACTCTAAACAAAGTCTCTGAGGTAGTTGGTAGAACTGAAACCCCATAGAATTAATTTCAAGCAATTAAACGATTCCACCTTACAATGTATGCAGTACCGCAAGGTACCACCAGGTGGTGGTGCGTTTGTGGGAAGTCTACTGATGTGTGTGACCACTTGAGTCTCTAATAACTACAATAACAGTGGCAGATAACCATTATTGAGTCCTTACTGTGGGTTAGACACTATACTAAGTGCTTAATATGCACTCTATCATTTAATCCTCCCAAAAATGGTCCCTGAGACTACCATTTGTTACACTACAGTATTTTCTGTTAAAAAAAAAAAAAGACTTTATTAAAGTACCAGAAGAAATTATACAACTGCTCTCAAAAGCAAACTCAGAATTACCAACACCTGGGGACCATTAATAGCCTATTAACTAAACTGTTATTTAATCACTAGCTAAGTAAATCCAGAGTTACCAATTTACTTTGCTTAATTTTGTAGAACAGCAGGCCTCCCTGGGCCATGTGGTTGCATTCTGCAGGGCTGTAAAGGATTCTGGTATGAGATGGTGTACCCCAAAGGTCCCCTATGGATTCCCAATAGCTTCATGAAGGAGGCTCTTTATTCCCAGTAACCACTTCCATTTCCCAGATCAGAAAGTGAGGCTCAGTAACTTGCCTGTGGCCACACAAAGAGTAAGTGGCAGAACCAGGATTCTGCACTCCACCCTGCTTAGCTCTCCTCTTCAGACCTAGTGACTGCTTGTGTCCCTGCTCGAATTACATGTCAATTAGCAATCTGTTAGCAGGGAAAGGTCTTAGGGTAAAGCTACTCAGGAGATGTTCCCGCCTCTGTCCATCTCCTTTTGGGGCCTCTTCCCCTCCCTCCCATCACCTCTACCTCTATGTCTCAGACCTAGGGCCCACAGCCACCCAGCCCCAGTGTACAGTGCTCTAACCAGAGCTCTGAAATAATTTCTGCTGTTGATCTGATGGGAACGTATGTTTGAAACGTAACTGTAGAGATGATATGGAGCTTGCTTTTTTAAATTTTTTTTTAAATGTTTATTTATTTTTGAGAAAGACAGAGACAGAGCGTAAGCAGAGGAGGGGAAGAGAGAGAGAGAGAGAGAGAGAGAGAGAGAGAGAGAGAGAGAACAAAGCAGGCTCCAGGCTCTGAGCTGTCAGCACAGAGCCCGATTGGGGCTCGAACTCAAGAGATGATATGGAGCTTTAAAAATTGTCTAAGCCCCAGGGGAACATTAATATTTAGCTTAAGCATCTGACAGTCCTAAGTAAACAAACTTCCCAAAGTAAGAAATCTCCAGGCAAAGCTTGTTAATAGAAACGTCAAGGCTAGAAAATACATTCTAGCTTAAAACTACTCAGCAATGTCCATGATTAGTTATAGACAACAACATAACAAGCCTTCTCTGCTGCATCAGCTTTTATTAGAGAAAGATGGGCCTTCCCTGCCCCCCAACTCTGCTCAATATAGATCATCTTTTCTGTCTGCTGTTCTGGAGACAACAGTGCTACTGGTCCTGATGCGTGGTTGTGGTTCAACTAGCAGCCCAGTGACCCTCACAGAGTGGGCCTTCATTAAACATTTAATGAACGAGGGGCACCTCGGTGGCTCAGTTGGTTGAGCATCCAACTCTTGATTTGGCTCAGGTCATGATCTCATGGTTCATGGGTTTGAGCCCCACACTGGGCTCTGCGCTGACAATGCGGAGCCTGCTTGGGATCTTTCTCTCCCCCTCTCTCTGCCCCTTCCCCACTCAAGCTTGTGCTCTCTCTCTCAAAATAAATAAACAAACTTAAAAACCATTTAATGGATGAATACATTTTGATATAGGCATAAAACTGCCTATGATGCACAGAATGAGTATCATACATAATAGTCTGTACATCAAAAGCTGCATTCAAGTAAAAATGGTCAAAAAAATAGCAAAATCCAAATGCAATGAAAGTTGCCCTTGGGCCAGGCAAAGACTCATAGACAGGACTAAATAAGAGCATGAATCCAATACCAAAAAAACAAAAACTAAAAACAAAAAACAAAAAACAAAACAGAGAATACAGCACAATTCTCCAAACACTACCATTGACTAAACCACCAGAAGATTATAATAAGTACATTTAATATCACTTTAAAACAAAAATCCATCTGTTATGGATTGAATGTTTGTAGCCCCTAAATTCACGTGGTGAAGCTCTAACTCCCACAGTGACTGTATTTAGAGACTGGGCCTTTAAGGAAGTAATTAAGGTTAAATAAGGTGATAAACGGGGGGCCCTGGTTCAAGGGGATTTAGTGTCCTTACAAGAGACATCAACATTCTCTTTCCCTTTGCCTTTGTCTCTCCCTCCTTCCCTGTCCCCTTTCTCCCTGTCTTCTCAGGGGCTCACAAAGAGGTCACGTGAGCACACAGAGCGATGGCAGCAGCCTACAAGCCTAGAGAAGAAGGTTCACTCAGAATGAAACTTACTTTGCTGGCAATTTAATCTTGGACTTCCCAGCCTCCAGAACTATGAGAAATACATTTCTGATATTTAAGCCACCTAGCCTGTGGTATTTTCATTATGACAGTCCAAACTAACACACCATCTAATGATATTTTAAGTCCACCAAGGGTCAATCTAAGTCCTAAAATTTGAGCCAAGACGAGAGAAACTTGGCCAGATTTTAGTATTACCTTTCATGGAAAAGGGAGTTCTTTGAAGTCAGTACTCAGAATAGGAACCGTGGCTGAAGATCTGTGCAGAGCTGAGACCTGGGAGAGATGTCAGGACCTTTTAAACCTTAATGAGTTATTGCTCGTGAAGTGACATGAACCAAGACATTGAATGCAGAAAACCTGGGCTCAAATCCTGACTTGAGCACTCACTCAGCTGTGTGGCTCTGGCCAAGTCAATTAATCTCCAGTGTTTCACTGTAAAATGAGGCTAAACCCCTACTCTGTCTCACTCCCTCTGCACAGCTACCCTTCAATGGGTATAAAGAAGAAACACCGACTAAAGCTGCAATAAATTTTAGTTTCTTCCACCCCTCCCACTCATATTAAGCTGCTTCCAAAAATAGAATAGTGGTCTATATACAAGATATACTCGAATACTTATTGGCTCTTTTATTGCACAGACACACAATTCAACAAATGTAATGAATTCCTGCCAAAGGCTATGTACTGTCCTAGAGCATGCAGGAGACACAAAAACAAGCTGAAGCCTACAGCCTGGAAAGAACGCTGGCATGCCTAAACTGATAACAGGCAAGCACAATGACACAGACACCACAGAAGAGGACAAAGCACCTTGGGCAGTCAGAGAAGGGAAGAGGTTAATTTGCATTCTTCGTGAACAAGAGGACTTTGGAGCTAGATCTTTAAGAATGTAGAGAATATGAACACAGAGAGTTGAAGGAGATCATTCAGATAAATAATTGGTAAGGGCCTAGACTCTGAGTGGTGACCATGTTAATGGGAAGGAGAAGGTGCACACCAGAGACTGTTTCAAAGTAAGAAATTACCAGGGCATGTGTATGTGTCTGGACGAGGGTGGGGGGATCAAGAGGAAGCAGAAGCAACGAGGGTACAGGAACCCCCACTCTGTGCAGGCACCAGAAAGAGAGGTATTGTTTAGGATCGAGGGGGTCATACATATTTCAATGAAGACCTAACATAGTACAGCTTATTGTGTGGGGCAGGCTGGTGACAGTGATAAGCACAATGACAGAGATGTGCCTAGGGACCCTACTCCAGGACTGGGGGGGATCTAGATTAAGAACCTTAATTCCTACTAGAATAGACTGGAATTAGAGTTAGCATTGGAGCAAAGGAGGGCCACGACTTGGGAGAGACTGAAGGAACGCATACAGATGTGTGGGTGAGCGGAGGGGAGGCAGATGTGGCACCCATTCCCTTAAGAGAGGCTTGGCAACACGTTATGCGTGATTATTTGGCTCTGAAGAAGACGGATGACAGGCTATTTCCTAACCTGGTCTGTTGCCTCGGTGTCTTCACTCGGCATCCCCACGACACTGATCCTGACATGTTAAAACTAAGTCCAATCCTCTCATTTTACAGATGAGGAAACTGGGGCTCATAGCAAAATAGGGGGCTTCCTGGGATTCTAGCAACAGAGACTAGAAGCGAAGCTTCCTCATTTGTTTTCAACCCCTCCACCCCCCCCACATCTCCTCTTTGGGACCCTCTCATGGTCAAGATGTCCTTTTGTGAGGTGCCCTCAAGCCTTCCCCGCTATCCATACTATCCGGGAACTTGAAGGAAACTGCTCTCAGCTCTGACATTAAATTTGTGACAATTAGGACAAGTCCACTTCCCTCCTTGTTAATTCCTCATCTCGAAATTATGAAGCTAAAGTGGGTGTTCTCTAAAGCCCCATCCAGTCCTGGCAGTCCGTAGTAACTCTGGGGCTATGATGGGTTTTCTGCAACCTAATTTCCACAGTTCTCTGCCAAGTACGCATCAATGGTATCTTCTGGTTATTTATGAAGCTGGTGGTGCTACTGGCCAATGAAAGAGAACACTGAAACAGCAGAGTAAAGCGATTTCAGACTTTATGAACACGGGCCAGTGAAGGCCCATACACAGGTTTAACCTAGATGTTAAGTAGTTCCAGGTGAAACAGGTGATTGGACCTCGTCACTACAGTAGCCCCAGCAACTAGAATGTAGCTGGCACACAGAGGCGCCAAATATTGATAAATATTGATAAATATTTGTGGGATACATGTTGAAACTAACCTGCTCGCCATTTGCATTTTTTTTTTTTACTAATTATATCTAATTGTTCTACTACCTAAAATTTGTCCTTTTATAGAGGATTTATAATAGAAATTACTTCTTTGCTTCTCCCTGTAAATGCTATTGTACTGTATGCCAAATTTCTAAGAGCTGCACTATGACGGTGATGGCTTCATGATTTCATTCTATCCAGAGGTAGGAGTGATCAGACCTTATGGTGCCTGTGCCCACCTCCCCGTATACCTGCTTTCACAAGTCCAGACCTGACCACCCCAGATGGCCACTCACCTGGGCCCTCTCCACCTCCTTCCTTTAGAGGGCTTTACAGTCTTATACGTTGCCATGAACTTGCTTCCTCTAATGCTCCCCCTCGTCTTCCCCTTCACCACCCACCCCAGGCGGCCATGTAACTTGGAAGTGTTTATTTTTACCATCTGTGTCTGAGTGTGACTGTGACCAGAACCAGCCTTGTGTTTAAGGCATGAACTTACACCTCCTGTCTTTCCACCCTCACACTTCCCTCTACAGACCAGATGAAGGTTCCTAAAAGTCCCTACCCGTACCTTCCCTCCCTCACAGCTCCAACCTAAACCGTCTCCCCACCCCAACCCCAAGCTCCCTGAAATTCCCCGCGAATCATTTTTAAAGTATCATCTACACAAAGCGCTTTTATAATACAGTAAGTTCCCATTCCAGCCCACTTCTTGCCTGTGGGTACTCGCTCCTCTCCCCCACTACTTCAAAACAACCAGGGGCTCTCAGATCTCTGGGACAGGGATCCCAAGTATTTACCCCTCTGCAGCACTCAGAATTACTCAGTACTATGAGCTATCCATGTTCTCAAGGGTCACCAATATCTGAGGGTGAACTCTTGAGGCTTGGAACTATGTTTTATTTGTATTTTTAGCATACCGCAGATTCTCAGTGTTTGTTCAAAAGAAAGTAAGGGTGTCAGGGAGATCCTCTCTCCCCAGCTCCATTCTCTCCCCTCAGCACCACACACGTCTCCACTTGTCCACCAGCTACCTCTGTCTAGCTGTCCATTGTGGGCACCTCAGAAATCTCCAATTCTCCGTGCACAAAAAGCAATGAACTATTCCCCTACTCCTAAACCTCCTGATCGCCGATGATTTCAGCCACATTAACTTGGGTCAAAGCAGAAAACTCAGCATGTTCTTCCATCACAGGTAACCAATCACTAAGACCTAGTGTACATTTTACCTTAATGTTTATTATCTCCTCTCTCATCCTTATTGCCTTATATTCCTGAGGTCAGGCCCCAGTTCTCAAAATCATCTCCCACCTTCCAGCCCCTCTTCCACACAGCTGCCAGAGGGCTCTTCCTAAAACTCAGTGATCATGCCATAACTCCTGCACGTAAACCTCTTACATCTCCCTCACTCCTCAGTGATCAAGTCCAAACTCCACATACAGCATTCGAGGCCTTTTCAGATCTGGCCCCGATTACAGTACCCCCTCCACCCTACCCCTCTTTCCCTATATTTTTCAACCCAGCAGACCAAACTCACCTTCATGCCCTTGAATATGCTGTATTCTCATGACTCTGTACATGGGGCTTCCTCTGGCTGGAATCCAAGGTCCACCAAGAGTTCATTTTCTTTCTTCCCTTTTCTTGTTTAAAGCTTTTACTTTTAAGTAATCTCTACACCTAACATGGAGTTTGAACCCACAACCCTGAGATCAAGAGTCAGATGCTCTACCAACTGAGCCAGCAGGTGCCCCACCAAGGGCTAATTTTCATCCCTCAAGATCCAGCTCTCATGGCATTTTAATGACATCTTCTTCAACTAAAGTCCAGGCTGTCATGTTAATTTACAATAGTTTCCTTTTAAAAGGAGTTTGAGGTGGCTGACAAACCATGCACACACTGCAAGTATGTATGTGTATATATTTATATATTTGTGTGTGTGTGTCTGTGTGTGTGTGTATATACATACATATATATATATATATATATATATATATATTTTTTTTTTTTTTAAGGGAGAGAATATCAGGGCAAAGATAAGACAAGGGTTAAAAAAAACCCAGAAGCTAGGGAGTGGTGTAGCATTCAAAACTTCTATCATAATGTCTCATACTCCCCTTGTTAGAGATAATTTGACCCTGAGTTTTCTATCCAAGATGAATTAGTTACTCCTCTGTGAGCTCACTGCCAGTTGTATATGACTATACTGTAGCACTTCCCATATTTTTTTGTAATTTGCTCTTTGTGTCCATCTCCCTCACTGGACTGAGAAACTCATAAGGGAATACATAATTTCTGACTCATCTCTGTATCCCCAGCAGGAAGCATATGACTCAGCAGACAACTGGTACTCAGCAGACATTTGTTGAATGAATGTCACCATGGACAGGGAAGAGGGTACTAGTGTTGGGTGAGCTCCCTACCAGGCATTTGAAAAAGCACTGTTTTATCCTCATAAAAAAAAATTACATGGCTGAGAAATGGCAGAGCCAGGATTTGAACCCCAAACTATCTCTCCAAAGCAACTGCTCTTTCCATTAGCACACTGCTCCCTACCTTCACCATCACTATCTACTCAAATATCCACTCCTTCAAGGTCTGGTTTAAAAAAAACCCTTCTCCAAGAAGTCTTTCCTACTCATTCAGGTCCAGCCCAGACCTTCCACAACACTCAAGTAAGAAACAGCCACAATTCAGGAGAGGAAAGGGCACCTTCTCAGTAGGGGTAGGTGAGAACTGAGCAGGCTGCATAGGTATTCTGCAGATGGTGTTGTGAGGTCCTGGGCTCCCCCTGCCAGTCCCTTTCCCTGGGGTACAGTCACTAGGCCTTCGTGCCTTTCTCTCCAGTCTTTAGGGTCCAAAACCTTCAAGTTCTCCCCATTTCAAACTGAACCCCAAGTGAACTGTGTTCAAAACACACTCCTTCATTACATCGGTCAGACCTTTGTATTTTAAGTGTCTTATCAACCTTTAGCGTCTGTGAGTACCCCAATCTCTTGAAACACATGAAAATAATTTCAGGAATCACAAGAAGGGACAATGACATTTTAGGAAGCCCAATCATCTGGCTCTCAACCCATCTGAATATTTTTGGGGTGGCCTGGGTGTAAGAAAAGACAACCTGTGATCTCATCCCAGCATCCCTTTCCCCTCCCTGGGAGCAGGATGCCTGGTCTCTAAGGGCAGGATGGAATCTTGGTCCAGAATGCTTCTGGGGTAGTGAACTCTGGTCCCTTCCTCAACATCTTCCAGAGCTTCAGAATTCTTCTCTCTCCCCCTCCCCAGTCCACCCCTTTCTCTTCCTGGTCCCAAACTCCCATAACAGCCCTCAATCTTAACTTAGGAACTATGGTTTTGAATTCACTCAACAATTCCCTTGGTAACACCAACTCTCATCTGACATGCTGAAATCCACATCACTGGCTCTTGTATTTTTCCACCTGGTTTTAAGTGTGTGACAAATAGAGCTCTGCATCCAACCCTTCTCCGGTACTGCAGGAACGTTTGTAATCTTAAGTGTTACCACATCTAAGAAACAACCAATCTCTCCGATCAGAAGAGGTAGGCTAAATAAATTCTTCATGGTTTCCTACTCCTAAATAAAGATTATTCGTGCAATTTACAGTAGCTACCTCATAGCACTGGTGTGATGATTTAGATAACTCATACCAACTGTTTAGTACCTGGGGCCTGGTACACAAAAAGTACTCAAAATTTGGCTATGATCATTTATGTACACTATCTCTCACAATAGTACCAGGGGGTGGGTATTATATCACGCATTCCCCAAACCCCAGCACCCCCTCCTCCTTACCCCATTCACAGTAGCAGCAGCCCAGGCTCGGAGTAAAGAAGCTTTCCCAAGGTCAGGCGGGCACCGATATGATGATGCTCGGCCCTCGGCCTCTGACTGAGGGACCCCTCCCATTATACCCTCGGACGGGGCACCGGGGGGCCTTAAAGGAGACAAGTATGGAAAAGCGCTGAGCACAGTGTCTGGCAAAGAGCAGGGACCCTGGGATGCGAAGACCGCGGCACTGCGGTCGCCTGGACTCCTCCCTAGCTGCTCCCCCGGCCCGGGGGAACCAGAGTCCTCCCACCCCCACCCCGGGTGCGCCGCCGAATCACCCCGAGGTCCGCGCCCTGGGGCTTTGTACGCCGCAGGCCGGCCCCACTCACCGGGTCCCAATCGCGGCGCGCGGAAGCGGCCGCCTGGCCTGCGGGGCTGGGGTCGCGGTGGCTCGGCCCGGAAACCCGCCATGCCGGCCCGCGGCCCCCGCTCGCCGGGCCCGCGCCCCCGCCCCCGCCCCGCTGCGGCCCGCCCGGCGGGGGAGCCTCCTACCTGCAGCGGCGGCGCGCCGGCCGAGGCGACCGGGGGAGGGGCCGGCGAGGCGCGAGCGCGGGCGGCCTCGGCTCCTCTCGCAGGCGGGGCGGCCGGGAGGGCCGCGGGCTCCGGAGCACCGGGCAGCGGCGGCGCGCCCCCGGCCGGCCAGGCCCCGCCGCGCGCGCCGCGGCCACAAAGCCCGGGAGCCGCCGCCCCCTCGCGGGCCGGCCGCCGGCTGCGGGTCCGTCGGCGCGGAGCAGGGCGGGAGCGCGGCCCCGCGCAGTCCCCACCTCCCTGAGCTGCGGCCGCCGGGCTCCCCCGAGGCGCGGGGCGGGGCGCGGGGTGTCCCCCGCCCACCCGACCGTCTTCCTCCGTGCTGACATCCCAGTGCTGATTGAGTTCCCTCTTCCCACCTCTGCGGAGGGGCTCCTGGAGGCCCCGAGAAACTGTGTTTCATTTCCTTGAACAACAAAAGAATCCATTTGTCACAAGGGATTTGGCGGCCATGGACACGAGTTAGCTCCGTCCAAGTCCTCTGTCTGAAAAGGGCCCCCTTTTCCCCTTTTCTTTTGGGACTCCCTGCTACTCGAAACAGCCGGCCCTCGTGTGCTTGGTTCATCACGGAGTTTTGTTTTGTTTTGTTTTATTTGCGGGATGTGTCTCCCCCTAGGCTGCGCGCTCCTAGGGCAAGGACTGTGTGTGCCCTCTGGAGCCCAGGACCTGGGTCAGACACTTTGTGCTGAGTAAGTGGAAATTCACGCGCAGATCGAAGTGTACAACAAGGCACGTTTTATTGCACCTCCCACAAGGATGGTGGCTAGGTGTTTCTTATGTCCTGTATCCGTCGAGAAGATTCCAAGCTCAGAAGGGCGGAAAGGGCTGTTGAACTTTTTGTTTTAATTAAGGTGAAATTCACATAACCTAAAATTAACTACTTTAAAATGAATAATTCGGTGGCATTTATTACATTTACAATGTTGAGCAACCAACATCTCTGTCTGGTTCTGAAAATTTTTTATTACCCATCAGTGACTCCCCATTCCCTCCTCACTACCCCCCCCCCCCCCCCATCTCTGGGCAACCACTAATCTATTTTCTGTCTCTCTGGATTTGCCTATTCTGGACATTTCATATACATGGAATCACAATATGTGGCCTTTTATGTCTGGTTTCTTTCACTTAGCTTGATATGTTTAGGGTCATCCATCTTGTAGCATGTATCTATCAGTACTTCATTCCTTTTTAAGGACAAATAATATTCCACTGTATGTATACCACAATTAGTTTATACATCATCCATTGATGGATATTTCCGTTATTTCCATCCTTTGTGAATAGTGCTGCCCCAAACATGCCTGTAATTGTATTTGACTGGGTGCCTGTTTTCAATTCTTTGAGATATACATACCTAGGATTTCCCAGGATCAAAAGCGCCAGTAAAAATGAAGATATTATAAGAGTTTTACTGCTTCTTGTTTATTATCATAACAATAATTTGTCTAGTATCCAAGTGGCTTTGAAATTTTCCAGAGAACCTGGAAACTAAGACCAGCCTGAGGGAGTTGCTATTGATAAACAAACTTTATGACAATCACGTCCCTGGAACCCAAGTCAAGATACCATTTCTACTATAGTTTTCCACCCCAGTGCCACATTAGACATCCATGAATATTTCCTTCTTAAAGAGGGATATGGTCCAGAGGAAACAACTGGGGTGTGAAAATAAGAGTGTCAATTGGGATTAGAAATGTGATCGACAGATGGCACAGAATGGGAAAAACGGTGGATTTAACAGATAGATTCTGGGTTTGAATCCTGACTTTACTGCCTATATCTTTGTGAACTAAGTTAAACTCCTTGAATCTCAGTTTTCTCATTTCTAAGGTAGGAATAATAATACCTAAGTTGGCAGGGTAGATTAACCTACTTGACTTCAGTAAATGACCAGTATCATTATTGTTATTTTTGTTTATTTAAAGTAATGATGATTGACATGAGTCA
Organism: Felis catus; assembly: GCF_018350175.1. Classification (NCBI taxonomy): domain Eukaryota; kingdom Metazoa; phylum Chordata; class Mammalia; order Carnivora; family Felidae; genus Felis; species Felis catus. The sequence continues at coordinate 62,512,714 of NC_058380.1, read as the reverse complement.
CAGGCTGAAATGCTGTTAAGGAAACACAGAAAACTCATATTTAAATTAAAAAATATTTTTGGTGTTTGTTTATTTTTAAGAGAGAGAGAGAGAGAGAGCGTGAGTGGGGTAGGGACAAAGAGAGACAGAGACACAGAATTTGAAGTAGGCTCCAGGCTCTGAGCTGTCAGCACAGAGCCGTGAGATCATGACCTGAGCCGAAGTTGGACACTTAACCAACTGAGCCACCCAGGTGCCCCAGAAAACTCATATTTAATCATGTGTCTCCTCCCCGAATCAAGAGAGCAAACGTTTTCCAAAACAAACATGACCAGGGAATCTACTCAGACCTGTAATGTGGTCACTGCCCTCCCAGTTCTCTCCGTGTCCCTAACTGAGTTCTCTTCATGTTCCTTTCCCTTGAACAAACTTCTTTAATCTGTCTGAAACTTCTCTGGAAAGTAGAGTAGCAATACCCACTTAACAAGATTGTTTGATGACTCAGTACTGTATCTGTCTCTAAAGGGCTTAGCACAATGCAAGTTTCATAGAAAATACTTAATCAATGTTAGCTGTTATTTCATTATTAATAATAAAGCTGTTGGGGCGCCTGGGTGGCGCAGTCGGTTGAGCGTCCGACTTCAGCCAGGTCACGATCTCGCAGTCCATGAGTTCGAGCCCCGCGTCGGGCTCTGGGCTGATGGCTCAGAGCCTGGAGCCTGTTTCCGATTCTGTGTCTCCCTCTCTCTCTGCCCCTCCCCCGTTCGTGCTCTGTCTCTCTCTGTCCCAAAAATAAATAAAAAACGTTAATAAAAAAAAAGTTTAAAAAAAAATAATAAAGCTGTTATTGGGGTGCCTGGGTGGCTCAGTCTGTTAAGTGTCAGACTTCGGTTCATGAGTTCAAGCCCCACATGGGGCTCTGTGCTGACAGTGCAGAGCCTGGAGCCTGCTTTGGATTCTGTGACTCCCTCTCTCTCTCTCTGCCCCTCCCCTGCTCGCTTGTGCTCTCTCTCAAAAATAAACATTAAACAAATTTTAATAATAATAATACAGCTGTTATAACTTCTCTGTAGAAAATGTTAACAGAAGGGTAAGGTCCACATATCTAGTAAAAGGAAGTCCTACAGAAAGAACACATCCAGGTGACTCGTCTCTTCCCCAAGAGCATGGGGCTTGCCTCAGATGGTCCATCCCCATGCTGGAGGCACACGATGCACTGTGCTCTGATAGCATGTGGAGAACAACTCTGCAAATGGTCTCCTCTACACTCAGGTCCAGTCTCACCAAGCAGTTGACATAGGAGTTGGTTTCTACACAAGTTTCCTTACAGGAGGAAAAATAGACGGATCATCTAAACTGAACACTCTAGAGTTCTGAGAAAGTACAGTTCTCTTTGAAAATTAATGCACTGGTATTTCATTTATCCATGTGCCTGTTTTGATTTTGACCGGCCAGATCCAGTCTTCCTAAAATCTAATGAAGTATAGACATTAGAGACTTCTTTCATCTGGCTCTTTGGGGGGTAAGGAGTAGATTCATTCAAATTTGCTAAAGAAAAAGATGTTTATTGAATTACGGGTGAATTGGAAGACAAGAACCCAAGTTGAGCAGGGCCTCACAGGCACCTAAGAGCCAATAGGAACATTTCTCTCTCTTATTTGAGGTGTATCTTTCTGTCTCTACCTCTCTGACTTTTTCTTCTTGTCTCTCAGTCCCCTCTCTTTGTCTTGGCCTGCCTTTGTCTCCCTCTGTCCATGTACTCCCCTATCTCCCAGCCTGTTCCTTCTGCTTACTTACCTGCACTTGACTATCATGGGTACCTTGGCCTAGGGTAGAAACCTCCTCCTTGTCTCTTGGTTCATATTTACCCACACAAAAAATGTGATTGGTCTAGCTTATCATTTCACGCCAGGACACAAGCTGGCAGCTTATGAATTGACTAGTTTGGGACTAGAAGTCCATTTCTGACTCAATCGGCAGTTGTGGGATATAAGGGAGGTATCATCCAGTACAAAAATAACCACCCAGCACAACGGACACTGGGAGTGGGGGTATTCACTGGATATGGGCATGGGTGGATAGATGCACCAAAATCATACTTTCTGAGCCAAATATCAGGATAAGTTGTACTAAGAGTATTTGCAATCCATTCTCTGATGGTAGAGGTAATCTAGGAGATATAGTTCTGATGCTAAAATATCAAAACTTCTGAAGCATTTTGAAAGCTAATGACAATAATAAACACAGATTTTTGAACTTGAGACTTTTCTGGAAAATATTAGTTACTCTAAGATGGTGAGTGATTTTATAAAGCAGCATACGTACATCACAGAATTGTTTAGAGGACTGAGGTTTGTATATAAAAATCACTCAAGTAGTTCCCATATAATACAAGCTATTATCACATAGTGGAAGACCTATCTGTAGTGATCCTACTAAGGTGCAACTATACTATCAGGCAATCCCTGACTGTTGGTCCATCTGTCTCTTGGCACATTTCTCTTTAAATACAATATTAAGCACAGATAAGTAGGAAGATAGTTTTTAGGAAGCTTCAGGGATTCCTCCTAGGATCTTACCACTGAGGGCATTGAGTTAATATTCTATGTGAACATCTCCTTCCCTAAGTTAGAGAAAGGTAGGCTATTATTCTTCAATGGCCACATGTATCCAAATATCTTTCATAAGACGTGGGCACTGAGATCAACAAAAATGCCTCAGTTTACAGGACCTATCTGTCGAGGGAAGGAATGAGGGGCACAGAGCATGGAGCGCTGAACAAGAGGCTACAGGTGAAGCTGTTAAGAACAAAAGCCAGTGTTGATGGAACAATCTAGAGGAGTGTCAGATCAGAAAGTGATGGGGGGAGAGGCCAAGGTGAAATCCAGGCTGCCTGAAACTTCCAGGACTCAGGGAGTTCAACCTGAGTTGAACACTGCCCTCTACCTTTCCCTGAGACCCACCTTATCTATTTTACTTTATTTATTAAAAAATTTTTTTAATGTTTGTTTATTTTTGAGAAAGAAAGAGACTGAGCAGGGGCGGGACAGAGAAAGAGAGAGAGAAAGAGAAACAGAATCCAAAGCAGGCTCCAGGCTCTGAGCTGTCAGCACAGAGCCTGATGTGGGGCTCAAACTCACAACCTACAAGACTATGACCTGAGCCAAAGTTGGACACTTAACTGACTGAGCCACCCAGGCACCGACTCCCTCCCCCGCCCTATTTTATTTATTTATTTATTTATTTATTTATTTATTTATTTATTTTAATGTTTATTTATTTTTGAGAGACAGAGAGAGAGAGAGGGCTAGGGCAGAGAGAGAGGGAGACACAGAATCTGAAGCAGGTTCCAGACTCTGAGCTGTCTGCACAGAGCCCAATCCAGGTTTTGAACCCACGAACCATGAGATCACGGCCTGAGCTGAAGTAGGGTACTTAACTGTATGAGCCACCCAGGTGCCCCACCTTGTCTATTTTAAAGTGGCTGGATTCACAAGCTGCTGGCCACTAAAATTGCTGGTGCCATAGTAATTTGACGTTAACATTGAAGTGGTTTTGGGAACATGTTGTTGGTACCTAGGTGTATTAGTTATTTATTGCTGTGTAACAAATCACTCCAAAATTTAGAGGCGGAAGCCAACAAACATTTATTATCTCACAGTTTCAGTGGGGCAGGAAGCAGCTTAGCTGAACAGTTCTTCCAGGTCTGTCAGATGGTTTTAGTCAAGATGTCAGCTGGGGCAAGAGGCAGATTCCAATGTTCTTTGTAGACCCGAATTTGTCCTCACAGGTGCTCGTCTGTCCTTCATCTCATCTACATCCAGGCTCAACACTAGACTCAAGGCAACAGCAGCCTGAACACACTGTTCCACAAGCTGTCACAATTACGTCAGGCCTAACCCTTGAAACTGTCCAAAGACACTGGGGCAAGCCTGCATTACTTTTCATAAAACTGCTTGACACTGTTTTGTATTTCTAGACCTCCTCTGCCACTAATAGGCTGTGAAACCTTGGGAGGGAGGTTTAGTGCCTGAAAAATGAAGAGTTTGGTTTACATCCTCGATGGCTGTTTTGGCATTATTCGCCACTCCTGTCTTCCTTTCACTATCCAATTTCTAACACAGCAATTCCACTGCTAGGTGTCTCTTCTAGAAAAATATTTACCTGTGGTTACCAAGAGGCATGTTCACTGCAGCTTTGATGATGGAACGTAAAGGAAGGCATGAGGGAGAGAGGCAGAGAGAGAGAGAGAGAGAGATGCAGAAAGGAAGAAGAACAAGGAGGAGGAGAGGAGGAAAGGATGAGGAAAGAAAAGGATAAAGGGAGAAGGAAATTTTGGAAAATACCTAAGGGTCCATCAATAGGAGAATACTTCAATAAACTATGATTTTTTTTTATGGGACAACAAAGCATTCTATTGATTTTTTGTTTGCTTAATTTTGGTTTTGTTTGGTTTTGCCCAGTCATTTTGACTCCACAATTTTAAACTGGTACATATTTTAGTCTTGGGCATATTTTCACCCAGGACATTGTGATCTAAGGATGTTGTGATCCATTTTGATGCAACTAAAAAGTTAGCTTGCTCTTAACTCTACAGCGAATATGAATAGCTGGTCCTGTAAGCAAAGGTAAAAAAGCAATAGACCTACAGAAGATGACAAGGAGATTTTACTCCTCTGGAACACCTGAAAGGATTTCCTTACATATTCTCACAAATTAAGAATTAGTATAAACTGTCAGTATTTTATCCAATTCATAATAAATATTTCTGGTGCACACAATACAAAATTAAGTTGACAGTGGCTAAAAGTGCACATGGCAGATGTCAGATCTGCCAACTTTGACTTGCAAAAACAGGACTTACTAGAAATACTAATTATAAACTAGAACTCAAATAGCAGAAAAGCTAACCAATTAAATAGAAACTGTTCATAAAGGAATTGATTTTATTAATCCTCTCAGTTACAATTTCAGTAAAATAAAAATGTAAAAATTTGGACAAGGTCAAAAATTTGATGACCAAGTCATTAAAAGAAGGAATATATGAGAAACTTTCATAGCCAAGAGGAGTTGAAGGGGACATGACAATTAAATATAATGTGCTGTGTGGATGAAACCGGGAACCAAAGGGGGGCATTAGGCAAAGGAAATCTGAATAGAGTATAAGCTTTGTTAATAATAATGTATCAGTGTTCCTTTTCCCAACCTCAGGCTGGACATAGTGGGGAGAATGCTGACTGCAGGATAGAATACAGATTGGGTTAAAAAAAATAATGATGATAATGATAATAATCAATACTCAATAATCAAATAATAATGATGATGATGATGATGATGATGATATTGATGATGATGTATCAACACTGGTTCATTCATTGTGACAAAGGCCCCATGCTAATATCAAAGGTTAACAATAGGAAAAATTGGGTGTGGGGGGTATATGCAAACACTGTACTATCTTTAGTTTTGAATGACTTTCACAGTTTCAGGAAGTATTAGGCATTTTATAGGATGTCCCTCAGTTTTTCTCAATATTAGATGGGGGTTATGGATTTGGGGGAGGGAAGTAACTATTAGAATTTTCAATTGTGAAATTCTGCGCATCTAGAGAAATACTACTTGCACATATGGGAAAAGGGTACAGACAAGGGTTTTTGGAGCATTATTTGAAAAAAAGTAAAAAACATCTATTGATAGGGAAATGATTAAATAAACTATGGAATAGCCATAGTGTAGAACACCACATTTCATTGACTACAGGCATCATCAATTATAGACATCATTATTTCATGTATCACTAAGAAAAATGCTCCTAATTATGACACACTTATCACTCATATTTTTTTCATACTTATTCAGAAAGCCAACTAAGACTTATGGCATGGATTTTTTCAAAATTTCATATCATCCTTGTGCATACACTAAAAGGAAAGTATTCACAAAATAAAGACACATCTAAATCTTCTTCTCAGAGCCTGAACCTTCTGAATCATGTTTAGACTCCGAATCATCAATATTCCAGGCTGCTAACATCCATTCTGCAAGTTTTGAAGCATATCCAGCAGGCAATGACGGCTACATCACTATTGCTGCCTAGCTGACAGCAATTGTAAGGTGCATACCAATTTTAAAGATCATAAAATGTGAATGAAAATGTGTGCCTTAGAATAATGAAACAAGGATATCAGGCCACAGCTAAAGGGACCGAGGCAGTTTCATATATGCTACCATGCAAAGCTCTAATTCATATTGCAAAGGAAAAACAGCTAGTTGCAAGAAATATATACACTATGAGCTCATTTATGGAAAAAACAGAATCAGCCTCTATATTTCTGTAGCAGACACTGAAAAGTTGGTTACCTAAAAGATATTCACAACTTGCTTTTACTGTGCCATTCTATACTTCAGATACTTGCAAGGTAAATTACTTTCCTAGACTCCCTTGTTGATAGACGGGTCATGTGATACAGCTCTGGCCAATGAATTATAGGCAGATGTTCTGGTAGGCTTCCTTTCCTGATAAAAATAAAAAACTTCGCAAGAAGATGACTTTTGTCCTTTCCTGTCTAGTGTGTGGACACATTCTTAGAGGCGCAGCAATCACCTTGTGGCTTGTGAGGACAAAAGCCAAATGCTGTGGATGGTGGAAATGAAAGAAAGAGCCTGGGCTCCTGATGATATCACAGGGCTGTCCTGCATTGCTGGCTCTGCCCGGTCTGCCCCTGAGCTTCTTACTGAAGACACCAGTGAACTGCCTTCTTTTGTTGGGTATTCAGTTGGCTGAATAGAGTCCTAACTGCCACGAGTCATACAAGTGTGGAGATAAATTTAAAAATATCTGAACAAAGTGTAGACTAAACTGATAAAAGACAACTGGAGGTGGGAGTGGAATGGGGAGGAGATGTTGGGAGGCTTTAGCTTCATTTTCACTTTTTGAATCTCTTACAACATAAAGGTATACACATATTACCTATGTAAGTAAAAAAAACATTTTTTGTATAAGACTGATGTCAAATGGAAAGGGACTTGCTGACAGGGAAGGAGCTTACAATGGGGTAGCACCTCAGGCTATTTTTTCAGATGACTGAAGCCCAGGAAGACAAAAGATTTTCCGCTGAGCTATCAGATTACTCTCCATTCAAAAAGGTTAGTATGGATTGATTTATTCTTTTTTTTTTAATGTTTATTTATTTTTGAGAGACCAAGAGAGCACGCTTGCACATGGGAGAGAGGCAGAGAGAGAGAGGGAGAGGGAGAGAGAGAATCCCAAGCAGGCTCTGCACTGTCAGCATAGAGGCACACAGCAGGACTCCATATGAGATCATGACCTGAGCTGATAGCTTACTTGACTGAGCCACCCACGCACACCTGGATTGATTTATTCTTACTGCAGACTGCTGCATAATGAACACCAGTTCTTTTTCTAAATGCCTACAAATTACCTTTGATATGATCCATTCTGGGTGTGTATGGGTGCTCAGTAAAAGTCAAGATTACTAGATGGCATTTTTCAAGATTACTTTTTTCTGCTTTTTAAAATCAGAACATGTTCCAGTCTTGAATTTCCTGTTACTACACACATACTCTGACATTTTCCAAGGATTACTAGCATAGCAGTGGCAAACAAAAGATCCTGGCACAAAAACCACAATATGATGACTATTATGCTATTAATAATGATAATGATAATAATAGTACTTATCACTTATCGGGGGTTTTCTGTGTGCCAGGCAGAGTGCTAAGCAATTTACACACAGTCTCATTTAATCTTCACAAAAGCCTGTTGCAGTCCATGACTATTATCGGTTCCATTTTATTTTATTTTTTAAATGTTTATTTACTTATTTTTGAGAGAGAGAGAGGGGCAGAGAGAGAGGGAGACAGAGAATTCCAAGCAGGCTCCGCACCCTCAGCGCAGAGCCCAACCCAGGACTCAAACCTACCAACTGACATCACAACCTGAGCCAAAATCAAAAGTAGGATGCTCACCTGATTGAGCCAGGTAGTCTCAGGCGATTAACTTGCCCAAAGCCACAGTCACACTAAGTCTTAAATGGATTGGAACCCACAAAGCATGAGCTCTTGACCATTAAATTTAACTGAAAGGCAAAATCAACAGACTTCTACAGTTAGCGGTAAAAGGCGCATCGTGTGCAAACTGAGGTCAGTCTCCAACAGGTTCCCTTTGAGTATCCGCCGACACCCCCTACGCGGCCCCACCTTCACTAACTCCGAGGAGCCAGAGCCGACTCCTTTTCGGATCCTATCCGTATTTTCCTTATGACCGCAGGCTGAGTTCCGCAGGCCCCGCCCCCCAGCCAGGGGAGGGGGGGGGGGGTGCGCCTCCAACGCAAGCGCACTATAGCCTGGAATTTGACTAAGGTTCCGCTCATCCTCAAGTGCAAGGGACAGGTGCTGAGGGGCGCTTGGTGCGGGGCCAAGCCTGGAGGTGGGTGGGGCCTCTGTGTAAACTGCGAGAGGCCCGGGCTTTGGGCTTGCGGAAATAAATGGTGGGGAGTGGGCTTCTTCCCGGGAAGGAACCTCAAGATGTTTCCATGCACAAGAGTTTCATCATCCATCCATTTATTCCAGAAATAAGTCTTAGTGACTACTGTGTGCAGAAGCCCACCTGGCATGAATACTGTCCTCCCTGGGCTCCCGCATTTGACAGATAGAACATGCGAGAGGGACAGACTAGGAAATGTGAAAGATGTTCCTTGAAATCCCCCTCCCCCCTCCCTCCCAGCACCCATGCATGACAATATCTAACGCAGTAGGAGGAAATATAGGCCTAAGTCAGGGTTCATGTCCACACCTACGAGGGAGATGGTAGTCAGATTGCTTCTAAAGCCTCCATTACACTCTCTTCTGTTCTCCATGGCACTTGTACTTACTCCGCACTTAACGTCAATCTTGCTTTCTAGAAGCTTACACTCTAGTGGGCTTAGAACACTCCACCACAGTATAAGATGAGGAAAGCCTGCACTCAACGGAGGGGCAAACAGCTGGAGAGGGTTTGTAAAAGACACACAATCCTCACACTCGTCCCCAGGATTATCACTGTGGTTCAAAGTAAGTAGGTAAAGACAGGCCTGACATATTCAAAATACTTGAGAAAGTGAGGCGCCTCCCTCAGGAAGCTCACTATCTTTGACAAAAAGAAAAATTAAAGAATGGAAACAGCATGCTGTGCTGTTAACTAGGAGAAAGCAAAATAAATAAGTAATGGATAGAAAAATATGATTTCCCTTGTTTATTTGTATTTTTGTGAAAAACTATTTTTATTGCAGTTCTATTTTGTCCAAAGTTTTAGTTTCTCAAATCTGCAGCAACTTGAGCCATTTTTGCATAAATTCCTATTTTTTCACTGTCTACTTCATGTCACCCCTCTGCCCTCCCTTCCAGTTCTTCCTCCTCAGGCGTATCACATTCCCCTAGTAATTAACAAACCTAAATTGTAGAAATAGTTTCTGCTCCCATTGTTCAGCTCCTAAACTGCCTTCCTTTCCAGAATATAGAGGCTTTCACTTATTAAAAAAAGCAGCCAAATCTCTTTTTTTTTTTTTTTTACTTATATTGACTTAAAAAAAATTTTTTTTCAGTGAGCTCTGCACTCAACGTGGGGCTGAAGCTCACCACCTTAGATCAAGAGTTGTATACTCTACCTAACCAGTCAGCGGCCCATATTGACTATTTTATAATGTCCCAGTTCCAGAAAGCTTTCCATCTTTCCGGTCTTACAATCAAGAAATCTCAGAATTTTTGTAATTGTCCCCACTCCCACACCACCATGTCGGGTATATTACAAAGTCTTCTCAATTTTATGTCCCCCCATATTTCTCAAACTTTTCTTTGTCTCTCCATCACCATCCACCACCTTAGTCTAACTTCCCACCTGGATTACTGCTATCTCCACCTCCATTTCATTTTTGGCCTCCCTGACAATCCATTCTCCCCTGAGGAATTTATTTTCTTTCTTTCTTTCTTTCTTTCTTTCTTTCTTTCTTTCTTTCTTTCTTTCTTTCTTTCTCCCTAATGTTTATTTATTTTGAGGGGGGGGGGAGCAGAGAGAGAAGAAGGGAAAGAATCCCAAGCAGGTTCCACAATCATCTCCCAGCTGTTGTGGGGCTCAATCCCACATCCTGAGATCATGACCTGAGCCTAAACCAAGAGTCAGATGCTCAATTCACTGAGCCACCATGGTACCCCTCCCCTGAAGAATTTTCTTAATTCACAAATCTAATTTGTCATTGAATGCCTAATACCTATCAATGGTTTACTTTATTTTTTAAGGATAAAAACCCAAATCCTTAATGGAACCTACAATGTGCTCCTGCCAAAATCTTCACTCTCTTTGACTCTGTTCTCCCCTTTTGTCTTTCTGTTTCATCCATTGTCCTTCCAATACCTTAAACATGCTCTCCTACCACAGGAACTTTGTACAAGCTATTCCTTCTGTTTAGTATGTTCTTTTTCTTATTCATTACATTCTTTAAAATTTTTTTTTTAGTTTTATAACTTCATTGAAGAATAATTGCCAAATATGTATACTTTTAAAGTGTACAACATGATGGTTTGATATACATTGTGGAATGATTACCAAGATAAAGATAACACATCCATCGCCTCACAAAGTTAACTCTTTTGTACACACTCTTTGTGTGTGTGTGTGTGCGTGTGTGGGTGTGGGTGTGGGTGTGGGTGTGTGTGTGAGAATACTTAAGATCTACTTAGTAACTTTCAAGTATACAATACCATGTTAAGTGTAGTTGCCATGCTTGCTCTACATTAGATCCTCAGAACTTATTCTTCTTGTAACTGAAAGTTGTACCTTTTGACCTACATTTCCCCATTTCCTCTTCCCCCACAGCCTCTGGCACGACCATCATTCTATTCTCTGATTCTATGAAACTGGCTTTTTTTTCTAGATTCCACACATGAGTGATACCATACAGTATTTATCTTTCTCTGGCTTATTTGACTTAGCATAGCACCTTCACCTATGTTGTTGCACATGAAAAGATTTTCTTCTTTTTATGACTGAAAAGTATTTATTTTTATATTTATTATGAGAAATAAATGTTTATATTTATTATGAGAAATATATATCTCATATTTTATATATATTTATATCTCTGTCACATTTATCTTTTATTACATATTACACATTATTACCTATTATCGTATATTTCATTTACTTGTATATGAGGTATATATATACACATTTTCTTTGTCCATTCATCCACCAGCAACATGTAGGTTGTTTCCATGTCTTGGCTACAGTCAATAATATTACAATGAATGTGGGAATGCATATATCTCTTTGAGATACTGATTTTATTTCCTTTGAATATATATCCAGAAGTGGCATTGTTAGATCATATAGTAGTTTTATTGTTAATTTTTTGAGGAACCTCCATATTGTTTTCTATGATGGCTATACCAATTTACATTCCCATCAACATAGTATAAGAATTCCTTTCTCTCCACATCCTTGCCGACATGTTACCTTTTGTCTTGATTACAGCTATCCTAACAGGTGTGAGGTGACTTTCCATTGTGGCTTCAATTTGCATTTCCCTGATGATTAGTGATGTTGAGCACCTTTCCATATACCCATTTGCCATTTGAATGTCTTCTTTGGACTCATCACATTCTTAACACCTACACATCCTTTAGATCTCAGATTCAACATAACTTCTTAAGAGAAAACTTCTCTTGGGGTGCTTGGGTGGTTCAGTGGGTTAAGCGTCTGACTTCAGCTCAGGTCATGATCTCACGGCTCATGAGTCTGAGCCCAGCGTCTGGCTCTGTACTGACAGCACAGAGCCTGGGGCCTGCTTTGGATTCTCTGTCTCCCTCTCTCTCCACCCCTCCCCCTCTCACGCTCTGTCTATGTCTCTCTCAGAAATAAACAAACATTTAAAAAATTTTAAATTTATTATTATTATTATTATTTAAACGTTTATTTATTACTAAGAGACAGAGAGACACAGAGTGTGAGCAGGGGAGAGGGAGACACAGAATCCAAAGCAGGCTCCAGGCTCCAGGCTCCATGCTGTCAGCACAGAGTCCGACGCGGGGCTCAAACTCACAAACTGTGAGATCATGACCTGAGCTGAAGTTGGTCGCCCAACCAACTGAGCCACCCAGGCACCCCCCCCCCCCCAAAATTTTTTTTGAACAGAAAATTTCTCTGACTCACAGACCAGGCCATTACAGAGAGATTTCCAATTACCCCTCCAGATACATTCTCCACCTTTTCTACCTTGCTTTGTTATCTAAGGAAGCCAACTTGTAAGGACCACACCAAAGACTCCCTGGCCCTCTGGCTTACGACTGGGGAAAACAATCTGAGTGGGGAGCACAGACAGGCGTTCAGAGCCAGGTGGGGTATTTTGGCATTTATTCCTCTGATCTCTCTTTCAGGATTGCTGCGGGCAGTCTGTTCCCTTAACCAAGTGCCTACTACAGCTTAGACCAGGCAGGGGTCTCCACCAAGTGTTCTTTGTTTCCACATTCCAGTAACTGCCCACTCCTCCCTCCTCTTGCCCAGTGTGTCACATACTGCATTATTACTTGTGATTTCCCTAATCCCTACCCACTCCTTTCTGAATAGATCTTGTGTTAAACACTCTTCAAATTACTCTCTTGAAGTGTGCCATCTGTTTCCCCCTGGGACCCTGATTGAGACATTGCCCCAGGGAATTTTTCGTGTAACTAAAATTTACATCACTGGTGTCAAGACTTTTCTTATAGCCAACAACAATGGATTTTCTAATCAGTTATATTTACAGAAATTGAATGCTATTTGTTTATTGAAAAATTACATTTTTTTTAAAAAAAGGATACAAAATATATGTTGAATTTGATCTTAATTTTATAAAACAAAACAAATTAAAAACAGATGTGTATATATGCAAAAGATTCAACATATTAATGCTCCAAAATGGTGACAGTCAATTCTGAAGTGACAGGATTATTTTTTTGTTATAATTTTCTATGTTTTCCTTGCTTTTGGCAAAAATGCTATATTATTTTTACAATGGAAAAATATATATAAATGTTATTTTAAAACGTTTTATTTGATCCAATCATACAAATTATAAAAATTGCTAATTAATTAAAATGGAAGTTAAATAAGACAATGAAAGTGTATTACCTAGGACATTACTTGGCACAGTAATGTAGACATTCAATATGTCAATAGTAATTTTTTGTTACAAATCAATGTGTTACATACTTTACCTAATGAAACAAAATACAGAGAATAGAAATTAACCTTTTCTGGATGACTCAGGAACGTTAATTATTATATTGTACTTTAATAACATGATGCTCTGAGCTCAGTTCAATCCTATCATTTAAAATGCAAGAAAATCTGTAAAATGGAAGCATCCCTAGAGAGATTAAGTGACTTCCCTGAGGTCATATACAGCTAATTAGTGCTCTGGGCTCACCTTTTCTCTCTAAAGACTTCCTTCAAGATATCCCTCCTTCTCTCTGGAGAAATACTTCTTTCCCTGTATTTGTCACTACTTACAATTTAGTTAATTCTATTAGAGCCTTTTCATTAAGTAATTAAATCTATTTCTATCTTTATCATAGTACATCATGTACAACTTTTTCTTCTCTCTCCTTGTCTCAGTTCTATTTTATTTCTGGAAACGGAACTAACCAGGTGAAATGAGTACTAGTTATAGACACAGGGAAAGGAAATAAAAGAGTTTCTGAGTAAAATTAAATAAAGAGTAAATACCATCAACTTTTAGAGCCCATTGACATGTCCTGTATTCCTCTTCAGAAAACATACAAACGTCCATTCTCCAACTCTTTATCCTAACAGTACTTTAGTGGTGTATGACTTCGGTATTAAAAGATGGACAAGTTAATCAGGTGGTTCAGTCAGTTGAGCTTCCGACTTCCGCTCTGGTCATGATCCCACGGTTCGTGAGTTCGGGCCCCGCATCAGGCTCTGTGCTGACAGCTCAGAGCCTGGAGCCTGCTTCAAATTCTGTGTCCCCCTCTCTCTCTGCCTCTCCCCTGCTCATGCTCTGTCTGTCTCTCCCTCTCTGTCAAAAATAAATAAACATTAAAAAAAATTTTTTTTTTTAAGATGGGTAAGTTTAGGGGCACCTGGTGGCTCATTTGGTTAAGCACCCAACTCTTGATTTCGGTTCAGGTCATGATCTCATGGTTCGTGTGATGGAACCCCAAGTCTGGCTCTGCACTGGCAGTGTGGATCCTGCTTGAGATTCTCTCTCTCTGTCTCCCTGTAGCCTTCCCCTGCTTGTGCTTGAGCTCTCTCTGTCTCAAAAATAAATAGATAAGCATTAAAAAAAAAGATGGACAAGTTTTGTGTAAAGCTTTATGAATTTTGACAAACATGTATACTTGTGTGACCATTGTCTAGGTCAAGATAAAGAAATTTCCTTCTCCTCAGAAAATTCTTTCATGTCTCCTCATCCCATGCCCTACAGCCCCCATGCCCTTCCCCTGGCACATTACAATCACTGTTTTTTTGTTTTTTGTTTTTTTTTAAGTAGGCTTCACACTCAGCATGGAGCCCAGTGCGGGGCTTGAACTCACAGCCCTGAGATCAAGGTCTGAGCTGAAATCAAGAATGGTTGCTTAACCAACTGAGCCACCCAGGTGCCCCTGTTCTTGAACTTCTTATAAATGGAATCACACAGTGTTTACTATTATCATTCCTCTATACTGCTGTGCGATATACTACGGTATTCCATTCTTTATTTATTCTTCCTTTGATGGACAGCTGTGTTGTTTCCATTTTGGGCTTCTGTGAATAAAGCTGCTATGAATATTCCTGTACAATTTTTTTTGGACATGTGCACTCGTTTCTTCTGGGTACATGCCTAGAAGCGGAATTCCTCTATCATGGAAATTGCTTTATTATGGTGGACATTTTACTGTAAGAAACTAATGGAAGGAAGAAAAATTTCTTCCTCCACCCCTCAAGGTCTTCTAGCGAGACTAAGAATTAAATTTGCATGAAACAGATTAACAGGAGAAAAAAGCCACAGTTTTATTAGGTGAGCACAGAGGCCCAATAATGAAATTGAAACCTAAAGAAATGACCGAGTCAGGCAGTTTTTATACTCTTTAGACAAAGAGACAATAAATCTATGAGGAATTGACAGGACAAAGAAAACCTAGCTTTGGGAGCTACAATTACTTAAAAAGAAACAAGCATTGTTGATACAGCCTTCCTGGCTCTAAATTTCCCATCTCTTGGTGATAAGGACATCGCTTTACCTCCTAGTCCAGGGAGGGTAGCTTTCACAGAGGAGACTGATTTCCTGATTTCAGGGGGACAGAGGAGGGTCTGAATGTGCTTGCACAGCTGTCTCTTAAGTAACTTTTATTTAACATAATCAACATGTCAAAGTGGCACATTTTGAGACAGGCTGCCTTAGGCCCTTACACTAGGAAACAGTTTTCTAAAGTGGTTATTCTCTTTCATATTCTCTCCCATTACCCCACACCCACACCAATACTTTGATTTCCTAGTCTTTTAAATTGTAGCCATTTTGTGAGTATGTTTTTTGTTTGTTTATAGTTTTTAAATATTTTTTAAAATTTTATTTAAATCCAAGTTAGAGTATACAGGTGTCTTACATTATGATTTTAATTTGTTGAGCACATTTTCATGAGTTTAGTAGGTCATTCAGAAATCTTCTGTGAGGCTTTACCTCAAGAAGCCCATCACCTAAGTATAAAAAAATCAACTGAGATTGTACTACAGAAAGCTGTACTATGTTGTTGAAGCCTCATTAACTGAAGATTATATTCAGAATATCGATCTTTCCAGCCAGGCAGGGTAGGGGAGTAGGGAGACACGCCCCAGAGGAAACAAGAATGACCCTCTATTACAGGAAGGAAAGCAGCATTTTTGTAAGGTTGTAGTTCCCACTGAAGGTTTCAAGGACTGTCAGAGGGAAATGGGGACCAGTTCTAGATTGGCTGTTGTTTCTGAGGCTGAATCAAAGGTGCGATCTATGAACCAGGGATTGGATGCTATCTGTTGACAGAGTATCCTTCCTGGTCAGTCATGTGAGCACACTGCAAAATGACCAGACATGGAGGGGGTGGGACCAGACGATAGGAAACAAAAAAAAGAAACATCCCACAAGGAGGGCCTGGGTGGCTCAGTCCATTAAATGCCTGACTCTTGGTTTTGGCTCAGGTCAAGATCTCTCGGTTCATGGGATTAGCCCCACAACATTGGGCTCTGTGCTGACAGCAGGGAGCCTGCTTGGGATTCTGTCCCTTTCTCTCTCTTTGTTTCTCTCTGCCTCTCTCTTCCTGTCTCTCTGCCCTTCTCTCTCTCTCAAAAAAAAAAAAAAATCCACATTAAGAGCTTGCAAACTAAAGTTCAAAGTACAAATGGCAGGGTGGCTGGTTCAATTGATTGAGCATGTGACTCTTGATCTCAGGGTCGTGAGTTCAAGCCCCACACTGGGGGCAGAGATTACTTAAATAAATAAACTAAAGAAAAAAGTACAAATGGAAAATGTACTCCTGAGGAAACAGATGACAGAAAAAAGTTTATAATTCTCAAAGAAGTAAATGAAGGACATCCAGAAGAGAACAAAATCATGAAACACTACTGCTGAAAAGGAAAACTGCAGTGAAACAAAAATCTCAGCAAACAAGATAAAGCCTAGAATGAATACTATTTAAAAAAAAAAACAATTTGAGAAATAGCGCTGATGAATTCATCTAGGAGCACCACAGAGATGAAAAGATTATTTTGAAAATATGAAAAAGCAGTTAACAAACATGGAGGACAGTTTGAGACATTGCAAAATATATTTCACAGATGAATGATTATGTGCGTTATGGGAATTATATGTAAATGAAGCTATTTTAAAATCTATCTAGATCTAGGGCGCCTGGGTGGCTCAGTCGGTTGAGTGTCCGAATTCAGCTCAGGTCATGATCTCGCGGTCTGTGAGTTCGAGCCCCACGTTGGGCTCTGTGCTGACAGCTCAGAGCCTGGAGCCTGTTTCAGATTCTGTCTCCCTTGCTCTCTGCCCCTCCCCTGCTCATTCTCTGTCTCTCTCTCTCTGTCAAAAATAAATAAACATAAAAAAATTTTTTTTAAATAAATAAAATCTATCTAGATCTAAATCTATGAGGAATTGACAGGACAGGATCTAGATATATCAGAGTTCCAGAAGAGAATAGAGGGAAGCATGGTAAAGAGAGAGCAGCTGATAGTTTTCTAGAACTGAATAAAGTCTTGAGTTCTTAGAAAGCCCTAGGTACAATAATAAATCTGTAAAGCTGTAATAAATAAGAAAAACTTAAGAAACTACAGTACAGAAGTATAAAGTGTATGCATTTGAAGTCCCTCATCGCTCACCACAGTATCACTTCTCTCTCCGTGAATCATCCCTATTTTTCCTCTTTAAAAATTTTAAAATTTGTTTATTTAGCTATTTATTTATTTTTAAGCAATCTCCATGCCAAACATGGGGCTCCAACTCACAACCCCAAGGTCAAGAGTCAGATGCTCCACCAATTGAGCCAGCCAGGTGTCCCTAATCATCCCTGTTAACCAGATTGGTGCATCAGTGTACATCTATATCTGTACCTATATCCTTCTGTATATCTGTATTATACAAGTATTTAGTTCAGTGTGTGTGTTTGTTTTTAATTAATAAAGAGGATCTTATAGTACATTTGCTGTATAGCTTTCTCTTCTCAAGTGATAAATCATAGGGATCTTTGCATACAACTATCAGATTGTTTTATTTTTTATTATGAAGTTTTTCTTCCTTTAAATGTTATTTTAAAATAAGTTTTGTTGGGGTACCTGGAAGGATCAGTCAGTTTAGCATCCAACTCTTGATTTCAGCTCAGGCCATGATCTCATGGTTCGTGGGATTGAGTCCTACCTCGGGCTCTGTGCTGACAGCATGAAGCCTACTTGAGATTCTCTCTCTCCCTCTCTCTCTCTGCTCCTTTCTCTCTCTGTCTCTCAAAATAAATAAATAAACTTAATAAAAAAATAAATAAATAAAATAACATCCGTTATTTTCTTTTCAAATTCAGAGAAAAATAAAGAGGAGCCCATAATCTCACTTCCCATCTATTGACATTTTTAAAATAATGAAAGAAATAAATATTCATGGCTAGAGAATGAACACTCCAGAAAAGAACAAACAATGTGAGAGCATGTGACTCTTCCCAAAAAATTATGTTTATTAACATATGTCATTTATATAGATTTTTTAAAAAGTTAATACAAAAGGAATCATTATAATCATATGATATATAATGATCATATATCGATGTTGTTCCACACATTGATTTTTCACCTAGTAATATACCTTGATCTACCCATTAACATATATAAAACTATAGTATTATTTCCTTTTTAATGGATTCATAATATTCTATAAAACATAACATATTATACATAAGTACAATATATATGGAATATATTGCATATACATTCTCTAATGTGCCCTTACTATTCCTTTAATGACAATCATTTAGGTTTTTTTTAACAATGTTTTGCTTTTGCTAAACATCCTTGTTTATACATCTTTGTGCATGTGTGTGAATATTACTGTTCCATAGATTTCTAGATTTGGAACTCTGATCTAAGGCACACGGGCACTTAAAATTTTGCTGACTACCGTCCACTTTCCCTCCCCCAAATCTACACAAGTTTACACTTCCTTTAACAAAGTATCTGAGCGATTTTTTTCTCCACTTCTTGTAACCAATTAAAAACAATCTTAGTCTGCATGGAAACTAAAAATACTATCTCATTATTTTACATGGCATTTTCCTAATTACTAGTAAGAAGGACAATGTTTCATAGGGTTAATGATCATTTGAATTTCTTTTTCAAGCCCATTTTTTCGTTAGAGTGAGTGTGTGTGTGTGTGTGTGTGTGTGTGTGTGTGCTGAAATAATCTTGCTTGTCTTTTATCTGTCATGATTTTTTTTACTATATCAAAGCTTGAAATTTTAATGTTTGTTTATTTTTGAGAGACAGAGCACGAACAGGGGAGGGGCAAAGGATCCAAAGCAAGCTCTGTGCTGGCAGCAGAGAGCCCAATGTGTGGCTCGAATTCAACAAACCATGAGATCATGACCCAACCCAAAGTTGGCCACTTAACCGACTAAGCCACCCAGGCGGCCCTGAAAGCTTGAAATTTTAATAAAACCTAATGGTCAATCTTTTCCTTATGGATTTCAGTTTTAGTTATTTTCTTGTAAAGGCCTTCTACATGCTCAAGATATTTTCTTTTAAGGTTTTTAAAAAAAATATTTAGGGGCACCTGGGTGGCTCAGTTGGTTAAGCGTCTGACTTTGGCTCAGGTCAGGATCTCATAGTTTGTGGGTTCAGGCCCTGCGTTGGGTCCTCTGCTGACAGCTCAGATCCTGGAGCCTGCTTTGGATTCTGTGTGTGTCTCTCTCTCTGCCCCTCTCTTGCTTGCACTCTGTTTCTCTCTCTCTCAAAAATAAATAAACATTAAAAAATTATACAAAAGTATTTAGATGTTAGGTTGGGATATAAATAAAACTTTGCTTTTCAAATCCATAGCCAATCATCCCAGCATTATTACATCATCTTTTTCTTCATTGGCTTGAAATATCATGTTCATCATATACTTCATTCTATATATAGAATATATATAATTGTGTGTGTGTGTGTGTGGATGCCATATATGGAGACCTCAGATCTCTACTGCACCAGAATAATTACCAGTGGTTCCAGGTCTTACACTCTGAAATCCATCACTGTTTTTGCTCTGAGGTCTCCCCTTACATGGACTGCTCCCAATTAGTGATGAAGATCTGAACTAAAGCACTGATACAATAATTGAGAGGAAGGCATAGCTATGAGAGATATTAAGTTGATAGACTCTAGAATCTACCTGTAGTCCCTGATTGGAGGTGAAGAGTGAATGAAAGTTAGGGATGTAGAATCATTTTGGATTTCTGGCATTGGTCACAGGTGAGGGGTAGGATCATTCAGGGACTATTGGAAGAGATTCAGCTTTGTATATGATAAAATGCAGGGGAAAATCATGACAAAGATCAAGAGATGTGTTGGAGAAGCAGCAATGGAAAGTGCTGGAAAAGTAGGTTGGAGCAAGCCTGTGAAAGACCCTGATACTATGCTTTGTAGGTCAGTTCTTACTTTTCAGTCAGTGGAGAATTTATTAAAGGACAGCTCCACTCCACTGGCAGCATGCATGATAGACATTTACAGTAAAATTTTTATGATCATAACCACCAGCAAATATTTATTAGGCCCTTGCTATGTATATAAGATTCAGACCCAAGTTTCAGAATATTTACATTCTTTTTGGAGGGTGACAGGAAAAGTGAGAGGTAAATATGATGTAAAGGGAAAATTAGAAGTACAGAAAATCAATGCCACAGAATCCAAAGGAGAAAGAGAACATTATAGGCTTGAGTAGCTGAAGAAACTTATCTTGAAGAATTAAGGTTTGAACTTGATCTTGAAGGACAGGTAGGTCTTAAGTGTGGAACAGGTGGGATGAATTCTGGGAAAAGGAGTTAGCAAAGTGGAAAATCACATCAGGACACCAAAGGAAGAATTAGTAAGAGGTAAGTTAGTTGAATAGGTGGATTGAAACCAATCTATATTATTTTGTAGACAGGTGAAAACACTCAAAGTTTAAAAAATATTTTTTTTTAGATAACACTGGATACTACAAAGTCGTGTTTAACATGATCTTAATTCAACATTGCTTCTGAGAGGCTGCAGATTGGTGGCAGAGACAACAGTCTGGCCTGAGTGAGCAATTCATTAAGGAGCTATGATTGATCAAATTATTAATTAGGAGTGAGGTTTTGTGTTATTGTACCATCTAACAGAAAAGTCAAGTAATATTGGCTTAAATAACATAGTCTAGAAGAAGTTTCATTTGGGCTGGTGAGCAGCTCAAGGATTTCAAGGCCAACGTCTTTTAGTTCTCTTACCTAAATTTGTTGTTTAAGCCAACTAATCTATTGTTTTTTGCTATGGCAGCCCAAGCTAATTAATACACCATGTTTGTTCCCAAGTTAATTCCCATGATTTGTTGTAAATGGATGCTGTAGCTCTAGGTATCATGTCTATATATCAGACAAAAAAAGAAGAAAACATACCAGTGGAGTCTGTTTCCCTTTAAAGATGCCTTTCTGGAAGTTCCACCCAATGACACACACTTAGATCTGATATACAGCCACCCTTATCTGCAAAGAAGGCTGATGAATGTACTTTTTTAGCTAGACATATCACTGTACCTAATAAAACTGGGATTTCTGTTAATGACAAAGAAAGGAGAATGGATACTGGGTAGGAAACTAGCTATCTCTGACATAGCCAACAAATATATGGGGGGAAAGTACAATCTTAATTAATAAATTCAAATTAAAACAACAATAATTTTTTTTTAATCCACTAGGGTAGAAAGGATTTTTAAAAGTTTGTACCTAGTTTTGGCAAGGGCACAGAGGAGGCGCATCATTATTGCTGGTGGAGGGGCAAATCTACTCAATGTTACTAGGCATATCTTGAAATGTGTATATCCTTTGGCCCATTAGTTTCAATTTCCAGAAACTTATCCAAAATTAATACAAATCTGAATAGAGATTTTTTTCAAAGAAGATATGCAAATGGCCAATAAGCACCCAAAGAGATGCTCATCATTATTAGTGATCAGGGAAATGCAAATCAAAACTGCATTGAGATACCACATCACACCTGTGAGAATAGCTATAATAAAGAAGACAGATGATAACAAGTATTAGTAAGGATGTGGAGAAATTGAAATTTTCAAACACTCCTGGTAGGAATGTAAAATGATTCAGTGTCTTTGGAAAATAGTTTGGCAATGCCTCAAAAAGTTAAACATAGAGTTAACCATCTGATCTAGCATTCTACTCATAGGTATATTCCCAAGAGAAATGAAAACATTTCCACACAAAAACTCGTACATAAATGCTCATAGCACCATTTCTCATAATAGCCAAAAGTGTAAACAATCTAACGTCCATCAGTTGATAAATGGATAAACAAAGTGGATATTATCTATATGATGGAATATTATCAGCCATGAAAAGGAATTAAGTTCTGATACATGCTACAACATGGATGAACTTAAAAAAAATTATACTAAGTGGGAGAAGTAAGTCACAAAAATTACATATTATATTATTGCATTTGTATGCGGTGACTAGAACAGACAACTCTATAGAGACAGAAAGTAGATTAGTGGGTGCCTGGGGCTGGGAAGATAGGGGAATTAAGGGTCATAAATAAAGGGCATAGGGTTTCTTTTTTTTTTTAATGTGTATTTATTTTTGAGAGAGAAAGATAGAGCATGAGTGGGGAAGGGGCAGAGAGAGAGGGAGACACAATCTGAAGCAGTCTCTAGGCTCTGAGCTGCCAGCACAGAGCCTGACGTGGGGCTCGAACGCACGAACTGTGAGATCATGACCTGAGCTGAAGTGGGCACTTAACCAAGAGCCACCCAGGTGCCTCTAGGGCATAGGGTTTCTATGAGGTATGGAAATGTTCTAAAATTGATTATGGTGATGGTTGCAAAACTCTGTGACTATCCTAAAAACCACTCTATTTTTACACTTTAAAATTTTTTTTTTCAATGTTTATTTATTTTTGGGACAGAGAGAGACAGAGCATGAACGGGGGAGGGGCAGAGAGAGAGGGAGACACAGAATCGGAAACAGGCTCCAGGCGCTGAGCCATCAGCCCATAGCCCGACGTGGGGCTTGAACTCACGGACCGCGAGATCGTGACCTGGCTGAAGTCGGACCTTAACTGACTGCGCCACCCAGGCGCCCCTATTTTTACACTTTAAATGAATGAATTATGTTATGTATAAATTATATCTCAATATAGTTGTTACAGGAAGAAGAAGGAGAAGGAGAATAAGGAGAAGAAAGAATTATCCTTAAAAAGGAGAAAGAATTCATTAAATTGTGGCCACATTAAAAAAATTAATGTTTATTTATTTGGAGAGAGAGAGGGAGATAGCAGGCAAAGGCATACACAGGGGAGGGGCAGAGAGAGAGGGAGAGAAGGAGAGAGAATCTTCAGCTGGCTCCACACTGTCAACACAGAGCCTGACGGGGGCTTAAACTCACGAACCGTGAGATCATGACCTGAGTTGAAATCAAGAGTTGGACGCTTAACCAACTGATCCACTGAGGTGTCCAAATTACAGCCACATTTGATACAAATATCCCTAAGGTCATGTTTCTCCTCTGTACTCCCATGGACCTTCTTACATATAATTTAGTTTCAACTTTCTTCTATGTCAGCTAGAGTCTTGTTATTTTTTATGATAATACTTTCATCTCTGTGAGTCTAGTGTACTTGCTGGAAGCACAGAGTTTGAATTCCACCTTACATTCTAAGCCTCAGTTTCCTTGGCTGCAAAATGGTTTTGTCTGCAGAATAGCTAAACTCTTTTATGCTATGTGAATTTTTACTGGCTTCAGTTCAGAGGTATTGCTTTTCTTTTCTTTTCTAAAAATGTTTTTATTTATTTTTGAGAGAGAGAGTATGCACAGGGGAGGGGCAGAAAGAGAGGGAGACAGAGGATCTGAAGGGGGTTTTGTGCTGACAGCAGAGAGCCCGATGTGGGGCTCAAACTCAGGAACCATGAGATCATGACCTGAGCCAGTCAGAGACACTTAACTGACTGAGCCACCCAGTTGCCCCAAGACATTGCTTTTCTAAACTTGTTTCTAATTTATAGAATTGTATTACCTTGAGCACCGCTACAGCCACCATTGAGAGTGCATAAAAAAATAATTGGCAGGGTGCCTGGCTAGCTCAGTTGGAAGAGCATATGACCCTTGATCTTGGGTTTGTGAGTTCAAGCCCCACGATGGTTGTAGAGATTATTTAAACAAGTGAAACTTGTTTTTTAAAAAAAGATAACTGGCAGATAAAAGAATAAAACAGAATTAATTTCTTAAAGAATAGAAAAGTGTCATGAAGAATATGTACTTTACCATGCCTATCCGGACTTGCATCTTTCTTTAGAACTTTGTGGCTTGGGAAGATGCCTGGCTGTCTCAGTCCGTAGAATATGCGATTTTTAATCCTGGGCTTGTGAGTTCAAGCCCTGCATTGATTACTTAAAAATTAAAAAAGATTACTTAAAAATGAAAAAAACCTTTAAAAACTTCGTGGTTTGGAAAGGAAATGGAAAGGGAAACAGTAAGGATGCTCCAGAACTGGAGATTGGGTCTGAGATAAAACAGCAGTACGCTAAAGGCATCCCAGATGCCAGAGGAGGCAGAACTCAGGCAGTTGCCATAGCAGTAGTCAGCACTGAGCAATTGATCGCGTGAAATGTGGGTGTTGCTAGATGGAGGCTTTGATAGGTGAAGAACCTTTGTGTTGGCGGTTATGAAAACCTTGCAGGTAAGGAAGACTGTGATTAAATGAAGCAATCTCAGAGTCTGAGAAAGGCAGGATATTGATGCATGGCTCTTAGGGAAAGAGAGCTCATGGAATCAAGGATTTCACATGGGACAAGTTTTATTACTCGTTTGAGGTAAGTCCATTTCATGTATATTCTTGCTTCACTTTACACGAGGAGCTCTGAGAAAGGACTGGTTAAGAATCTCATATTATGTGATTGTTTTAGAATAGAAACTAAAATTGGAATCTGTTTCTCATCCTAGCCATTGTCCCCAAAGCATGACCTGTCTTTCTTTGCTGATATCTGGTCCCTCTCTGTGTACCACCAATGACTTCCTTCCATAGTGGGTTAGAGAGAGGAGTAGCTCCTAAATGTCAGTCATTCTTCTTCCACCTTCATAGGGCAGATCCAAAAATTTTGTAAGATCCCAGTATAAAAGTAGGATGTAAAGAAACTATTCAATACCTCTGCTGGGTTATCTGTTGGCAAGAGGAGACCAGATCTTCAGCAGGGCTGTGCGGAAATCACTATGTTCCTGAATGCAGTAACTGGGTAGAACAGAATGTTCGAATGTCCTCTTTGGTTAAGTGTTGAGTTGTGTTCTGTGTTGTCAGGGAGACATGATATTTGAAAGAGACCGAGGCTAGCTGGTTGTTTATCAAACTGAAGGGATTAACAGCGTATGAAAATTACTCTAACCTGGAAACATCTCAACAGTCAGCAGCCACAGAAAGAAACATCTAAGCTTAAGCAGAGCCTCCCCAAAATACGGTTGCCATTGACCCTTCTTGAAGAGAGTTTCCCACTTGGAAGAAGACGGACTCTTAGCTCGAGGAAGTATTAATTCAGCTGCCCATAAGTATAAAAAAAAAAAAAGCAGAACCTTTCTTCCATACTTCCCCATTGCAGCCCTAAACCACTCTCTTTTATTTATTTATTTTTATTTATTTTTATCTTTTAATTTTTGAGAGAGACAGCATGAGTGAGTAAGGGGCAGAGAGGGGGGGGGAGAGAGAATCCCACGAGGTACAGAGAAAGAGGGAGAGAATGCATTGGGATTCTCTTTCTCTCCCTCTCTCTCTACCCTCCCCTCCCTCTCCCTCTCTCTCTGTCTCTCCTTCACTCTTGCTCTCTTTCTGAAAAGAAAAGAAAAGAAAAGAAAAAGAAAAAAAAACCCAGTGCCTTACTTAGCTGGACACACAGATGAATTATGTTTCCTGTATTACCCCTGTAGCTGTGGCCATGTGACTGAATACAAGCCATGGAACATGAGTTTTGAGGAAATACTTAAAAATAAATTTCCTGCCAACCCAGAAAACACCTCCACAAAGGTAGATAAGAAAGAAAAAAAAAAGTTTTATTATTGAATACATATTAAACAATAGTGTGATGCCCATCACAGGTAATGGCTAAAGAAAAAAGAAATCTCATCCTTTTACATATGCATGTTAATTGTCCTTATCCAATGGGAAAATAAAACTTCTCATACCTTTTCAACAACCGGGAAGTCACATCTCGGAGTCAAGCATCTGGGCTAGAACAGGTAGACGGGGTGTCAGTCTCCTTGAGGTTCATATTTCAGAAAGGTGGCTGTGAGAAAGAGGTTCCTTAAATGCAAAACTGGCAAGAGGCTCATTTAGCTTTTAAAGAGATTACATACATTTCTGGGAGAAGGGAAAGCATTCAGTTTCAAGTTTTCTAAAGGAAATGCTAAAGAAGAGGGAAATGGGGAAAGTTCTGTCTGTTTCCCATTTAAAATTTAACATTAAAAAATTTTTTTTATTTTCCATCTATTGACCCTTATATGCGCAGAGGTGATGTGCATCTCCTCTAGGCCTTGCCCGTGAGGATGTCCCACAAGTGATTCTCCATACCCTCTCTTTCTAACATCTTGATATAATGAAGCTCAGATGCCATATTTACACAGCTCTTCCCGTTGTTTGATGCTAATATATGTAACATTTCTTGTTTATATACAGGTTCTATACACACGTGGACAAAATTTCAAATATTAAAGGACTCTGTAGTCAACACCGTTGGTGCCCACGCAGGTCTTCCGCCTGGCCAGCACACCCATTCGAGGCTGCTGAGTCTTGGCTGTTAGGGCTCACAGCTGCAACCTTCTCCAGAGAATTGCTCTTGGCCAAGTGGGATCTGCTTCCCGGAGTGATTGCCTCCCACCCCCAGGTGCAACCCACAGCCAATAATTGACCCAATGCATGGGTACAAAAAGCTGGCTCTTCTGCCTCAAGGTGGGATCAATACTTGGTGGCAATTTGTGCTCCTGCTTCCACGGTGTGAACAGGTAGAGACAACATCCTCGCTTAGCTACTTCTCCAGCTTTATCCTGCTTTTCTTACTCCCTGACTCCTGGGAGCACTCCCTCAATCAACCACATGCATACCATTTCCTGTTTCAGTCTCTGCTTCCAGAGAATTTGACCCCAAGCAGTAATGTGGCTGACCCTTGTTCAACCCAAGTTTGAACTGTGAGGGTCCACTTATACGTGATATATATATATATATATTTGAAAAATACAGTAGAGTACTGCAAGTGTATTTTCTTTTCCTTATGATTTTCTTTCTTTTTTAAAAAGTATTTTTGTTTTAGAGACAGAGACCGTGAGCAGAGACAGGAGCAGACGGACAGAGAGAGAATCTAAAGCAGACTCCATGCTCAGCACCGAGCCTCAAGTGGGGCTCATTCCCACGACCTGGGATCATGACCTGAGCTGAAATCAAGCTGGACACACTACCAACTGAGCCACCCAGGTACCCCCTTATGATTTTCTTAATAGCTTTTTCTTAATAGCTTTTTCTTAATAGCTTTTCTTTTTTCTAGCTTACTTTATTTTAAGAATACAGTATTTAATACATGTAACATACAGGGGGGCCTGAGTGGCTCAGTTGGTTAAACGTCTGACTTCACTTAGGTCATAATCTCACAATTCGTGGGTTTGAGCCCCACAATGGAGGCTCTGTGCTGACTGTGTGGAGCTTGCTGTTTGAGATTCTCTCTTTCACTTGCTTTCTCTGCCCCTGTCCTGCTTGCTCGCTCTCTCAAAGTAAATAAATAATGTTTAAAAAAAATGCATGTAACATACAAAATGTGTCAGTTGACTGTGTATGTTATCGGTAAGGCTTCTGGTCCACAGTAGGCTGGTTTTGAGAATCAAAAGTTACATGCAGAGCTTTGACTGGGGAGGGGCAGATCGGCGCCCCTAACCCCTGCATTGTTCAATGGTCAACTGTACAATTAAATGGGGATGTCAATAATGGAAGCAGTGACCTCTCAACTTGTTTTGGACTGGCAAATTTTCTCTAAGATACACTGTGGAAAAAAAGGAAAAAGACTGGAAAGTCTCATACACTTGTGTTATATGAAACTGCCTGTTTTAGTGTATTGCTAGACATAGCATACAGGTTTCCTCTTGTGTCCCAACTACCACATATGTTGTACTGAGAGGACCCTGAAGCCTAACCTGGGCTTAGTAAAAGAGTGCTGACTGATATTTTTGCTGTAGGCAAGAGATAAGGGTGTTCAGGAGGAGATGATGAGAGATAATTTTGGTGTTTTGCTGTTAAAACAAATTCTTCTCTTTTCTTAACATGATTACATTTTCAGTCCTAATTTTGGTGCCAAACTGAATGTGGTAAATTCCTCAGTAATTCAGTTTCAAAACAAGTGTGTAAATGCTATTTGAAAGGCGTGTTACAATACTGGTTAAGAACACAGGCTCAAACACAAATGGCCAGGCATGAAATTCTGACTCCTCCACTTACAAACTATGTAATTGAAAGAGGACTTCAACTACCTACCTCTATTTTGACCTCAGTCTTTGATGCGGGGTCATGGAGCCCAACAGTCAAGGAAGAATTCCTAAGATGTTTTTATAGAGGAAAAAGGTGTTTTTACAGGACCCATGGGCAGAAAGAGCCACACTGTGATTGTGAGGAGTGACTGCTTTTATGGGGTTTTCTAACCTACGGAGGTGACAGTGACATTAGGGCTCCAGGAAATGGAGTCTGGGGGTCTATTATTAAGTTTGTGTTTTTCCTGTAAATCATTAAGACAGTTACAAACTATAGTGCAGTTTCATGTCCTACGTGACTTCGATCTTTATCGATTCACCATTTGTTTCCCCTCGCCTTTGTTCTTAGGCAGTCACTAGTGTCTGAGGAATGTTACACGTGTCCCACCTTAAGTGTGTGTGGTGGGGGAGGTTTCCAGGGGTGTCAGCTTGCGTTTTGCCCTCAGCCTTTGGTCCTCACCTCAGTCGGTACTTTCTGATTAAGTTCTTTCCAGCTTATCTCTTAATTCAGGCAAAAGACCCTGCAGGCAAAGGATCCTGAGAGGCAAAACTACCCCTCAAGCAATAGGGACCACCGTGGGCCAGCAAGACCCTACTGTGAATGACCCCAAGACACTGATCTGACCAGACCTTTTCTGCCCACCTGCACGTACCCAACGACACTTGCCCCACATTTTCCTTACATAAACCTGGAAGTATTTTCAGCACTTTGGAGGCAGTCTTTGAGCCTAGTCCCATTGTCTTCCCAGGTGTTGGCCTCACAGAAAGAAATTCCTTACCACTGCTGGTATCTCTGCCTTTGGATTTTGTCGGCAGGGAGTGGTGGAACCTGGGACTGTATGGAACCCCAGAGCCAAGTGCTCTTGCACCCTTGAGTCCCAGTTATATAACTTTGACCAAGTTACTTGACTTCAGTTTGAGTCTGTGAAACTACAATAATAATAGCTTCCTCAAATAATTTTTATCAGAATAATTAAGTTGATTCATGTGAAACTCTTAGAATGGTGCCTGGTACATATGAAGTGCTCAAAAATTGTAAGCTTTTGTTATTATTTATCAGGAATCTCTACACCCAGCATGGAGCTCAAACTCACAACCCTGAGGTCAAGCATCAGTCAGTCCTCTACCAACTGAGCCAGCCAGGCACCCCGCAATTTTTGTTATTTTCACTTAATGATTCCAAAGTAGTACAGGCTTCATCAGTGAATGATCATTCTTTACTTAAAATATGTGTGTGTGTTTTAATCACAGAACTAGTCATTCATGCTAATTTTAAAAATATCTTGTATCCTAGAATTATAATTTCTAGGTAATGGAATACAACTACTTAAGCTTTTAAAAGAATAAACTGTTTAATAAGGCTGGTTATTATTTTTTTAATTTTTTTAATGTTTATTTATTTTTGAGACAGAGAGAGACAGAGCATGAACGGGGGGAGAGTCAGAGAGAGGGAGACACAGACTCTGAAACAGGCTCCAGGCTCTGAGCTGTCAGCACAGAGCCCAACGTGGGGCTCGAACTCACGGACCGCGAGATCATGACCTAAGCCGAAGTCAGACACTTAACCAACTGAGCCACCCAGGCACCCCAATAAGGCTGGTTATTGACCTTATTTTCTATGAGTGGTCAGGTTAAGGTTGGGGAACGTGATTACTTCTGTCAGTTACAGATGCTAATCCCCTTAAGGGAAGGCAGTGAAAGAGAAGGTCAAAATGGAAGAGATGTAAAATTAGAGGTAGAAGCTCTTAGAAATATTGATTCGAAAAAGAACTTTTTAACAAGTTTCTTTTTCACCTTTGGAAGTTACTTTGAATGTTGATTTCTTTAACTCACTATTTTGGGCTGCCATTTGAATAATATGTATTCATCAGAAAATATTTCCTAGAGGCCTTGAAATCAGGTATTGATAAATATACCAAATATGAATGTTTTGTGAAGATCAAAATCCTAGATTTAGGATAGGTGTCCTCTATTCATTTCATGAACATGTTTGCGCAACATGCAAGAAACTGGAAATAATGATGACAATGTGAAAATACTGTAATGTAGGTGGGTTAATGGGTTCCTAAGTGAAACACGAAACTGTAATCCCCAAGAGAAACCAGAAAGAACTAAGGATGCTTCTGTCTCAGAGATGTGCTAATGTGGCTATTATTAGTCTGAGGAGGGAGGCACTGGAAAATTATTGCAGGAATAGTTTACGGTTAGGGGTGGTTGTTTTTCAAGCTACATTTAAATTTTAAATATGGTGAATATTATAATTGTACCTCGTCCTTTGCAAAAAAAAAAAAGGGCTACATTTACATTAGCATAGCCCAGGTAACACTTGACCCAGAAATTTCATTGAAAGGCAACATTCTTAATTTATTAACATACTTGCCATGAGGATTCTGTGATGAAATAATTAAACACATTTCAAACAAGAGTTAGGGGCAGCTGGGTGACTCGGTCAGTTAAATGGACTGACTTTTGATTTTGACTCCGGTCATGATCTCACAGTTTGTGAGTGGGAGCCCCTTGCTGGGCTGCTCTGTACTGACAGGGCAGAGCCTGCTTAGCATTCTCTCTCTCCCTCTTTCTCTGCCCTCTTCCCCCCCCCCCCCCACCTCTCTCTCTTTCTCTCAAAAATAAATAAGCATTAAAATTTTTTCAAATAAGAGTTAATAGATAAGTTTATTGTGCTGGGAGAATTGTGGGTTCAGGAAACAGTCACAGAAAAAAAAGTCAAGTTCTATAATGTGCCGTTTATTAAAAACATTTTTTTAATATTTATTTATTTTTGAGAGAGAGAGAGACAGTGTGAGTGGAAGAGGGGCAGAGAGAGAGAGAGAGAGAGAGAGAGAGAGAGAGAGAGAGAGGGAGACATAGAATCTGAAGCAGGCCCCAGGCTCTGAGCTGTCAGCACAGAGCCAGACTTGGGGCTCAGACCAACGCACCATGAGATCATGACCTGAGCCAAAGTCAGGTGCTTAACCGACTGAGCCACCTGGGCACCTCATGTGCCATTTATTTTTATGTGCATCATAACTGATTTAAAAAGGAATAGAAGTGCCTTTTTCCTTAACTGAAGATAGTCTAAATAGTACTTTATATTGATTGAGTTAATTATAACTAGATCTATAAAGTCATAGTAGCTAAACATTGCAAGATTAATGAGTATATTTAAGTTTAATTTCCCTTAACATGCACAGGGAACAGATAAAATTTCCTACACCAAACAAGGAAATATGAATTATAATCTTAAGGTTAAGAGTTACTTAACAAACAACTCTTGATATTAAAGTAGACTCCCACATGGGGTTTGGCATGTAATCACTCTTAGCAAATGTCAATTTTTTTCTTTTTGTCTTCTATTATATTGAGTTATTCTTATTAAATATCCTATGTTTTCAGCTTATCTTTAGATAAGAAGTAAAATTCCAGCAAACACTGGGCACACCTATAAATATCAGCCAGTCTTCTAACCCTCCTGGATGACCCAGGCTGAAGAGAACACAATTTAATGCTTGGGAAGAGGGAAATAAACTATAGAGTAATAGGTGCAGGCAATTGTCTCAGGTAAATTGCAGGCAAAAGTCAAAAGATCTAAGCCCTCCCTCCTGCTCCATTTTAATGTAATTTTATTATTCACACTAGTTGATAGTGTGAGGAGGGAAGAGAAAATATAGCTAAAATTTTACTTTTTTTTTTTTGTTGGATACAGTATCGTTTATTGATAGTACCTGATAAGGTAGGACTCCCCAATCTCCTCCCCTTCTTCAGGGGGTCTGGGATGGAAACTGGAGGTCAGGGGATTCTCAGTGTGTTTGGGATGAGTTGGGACAAGGATTCCCCAGCTGCTGAGGGCCTCTCTCTTCCTCTTGCTGAGGCTGGTAGTCCAGGGGGCTCTTACTCTTTGGAGGCCACGTGGACAATAAAGTCCACTACCCAGTTGCTGTAGCCAAATTCATTGTCATACCAGGAAATGAGCTTGACAAGGTGGTCATTGAGAGCAATGCCAGCCCCAGTATCAAAGGTGGAAATAGCAGAAGATGACCCGGTCCTCAGTGTAGTCCAGGATGCCCTTGAGGGGGCATCCCGATGCCTGCTTCACCACCTTCTCGATGTCATTGTATTTGGCAGCTTTCTCCAAGCAGCAGGTCAGATCCATGACTGATACATTAAGGGTGGGGACACAGAAGGCCATGCCAGTAAGCTTCCCATTCAGTTCAGGGATGACCTTGCCAGCAGCCTTGGCAGCTCCAATAGAAGCAGGGATGATGTTCTGGGAAGCCTGTTGGACATCACACCACAGCTTCCCAGAGTGGTTGTCCACAGTAGAAGACTGTGGCAGTGATGGCATGAACTGTGGTCCTGAGCCCCTCCACAATGCCAAAGTTGTCATGGATGACCTTGGCCAGAGTAGCCAAGCAGTTGGTAGAAGGCATTGCTGACAATCTTGAGGGAGTTGTCATACTTCTCATGGTTCATGACCATCACAAACATGAGCGAATCAGCAGAAGGGGCAGAGATGATGGCCCTCTTGGCCTCACCCTTAAGGTGAACCACAGTCTTCTCCATGGTGGTGAAGACCCCAGCGGACTCCACAACATACTCTGCACTAGCATTGCTCCCACCCTGCATTAATAAGGATGGCTACATTGACAGAAAAAAGTAGACCTCTGAAAGAACAATAAGTTCATTTCTCATCTCATTTCAGAGTAGGTTTCTAAGTCAGCAGGTAACTCTCCTCTATCTAGTGATTCAGGGATCCAAACTCCTCCCATCTTGTGTTTCTGTCAACTGCTAGGACCTTTTCTTTATTTGTGCAGTAGAGGCAGGGTCACCATGTGCATATGGCAGCTGCTGGAAAGAGAAAGTAGAAAAAGGTTCAGCCTAATGTGTACTGATGTGGGTTTGGTGCATCTCACATTGCTTTGGATGGAGCATGCTTGCATAACTGTACCTAACTTAATAGCGGCTGGGAACTCTAGTATAGCCGTATTCTCAGGAAGAAAAGGAGACTGGATTTTGATAGATACCTCTCAGCCTTGTTCATCCTCTCCCCTATCAATGCTAGCTATCTAAATCCTAAATATGATCATGTTAGTCCCTCAGTTAAAATAAAAATAGGAGCGCCTGATTGGCTCAGTCAGTTGAGCATCAGACTCTTGATTTTGGTTCAGGTCATGGTCCCGGGGTCATAGGATCGAGCCCTGCATCGGGCTACATGCTGAGCATAGAGCTTGCTTAAGATTCTTTCTCTCTCTCTCTCTCTCCCACTCTACCCCTCTCCCCTGCTTGTGAGTGTGCCCTCACTCTCTCTAAAATTAAAAACAATTCTAATAAAAAAATACGTAGTGGTTTTCTATCAGTGAACAACAAATATCTCACACTAAACTATGTGTTGAATACTGTAGATACAAGGATAAGGAAAATAAAGATTTGGTATTTATCTTCTTGGAGCTTATGGAAGAGCTAATATCCTAGGACTCTTATGTGGTTTTTTTTCTCTCTCACCCCTACACCGCTTCCGTCACGAAGACCTGTGAATTCTACTTCCATCCAAGGTACTACACATCCTTTCTCCTCTGGTTCCCACCAGCATCACCACGCTAGATCTTTTTTAAAAGCTTGAATTGCATAGCTCCTATATAACCAAATTTACAGAGGGTTTTATATCAAATGAGCCATGAATGTGCAGAGAGAAAGGAAGCATTTAATTTTAACTAATTTGTTGACATTATTTTATACTTATTCTCACTCTACTCTTGCTTGAAGCTATGAGGGAAACCTTTTCCAGAAATGCTATTCAATCCCTTTTCTTTTGTGTAATGACTAGGTTCGTTACCTGTGGTGGTGGTCCATGAGATTTCCTCTGATATTCTTAAAAAAATTATTTTAAGGTTTATTTATTTTTGAGACAGAGACAGAGCATGAATGGGGGGGAGGGTCAGAGAGAGAGAGGGAGACATAGAATCTGAAGCAGGCTGCAGGCTCCGAGCTATCAGCACAGAGCTCTACGAGGGGCTTGAACTCACGGACCGTGATATAATGACTTGAGCCAAAGTCGGATGCTTAACCAACTGAGCCACCCAGTGCCCCTCCTCTGATATTCTTACAACAAACTCCCTTCAATTTGGATTGCTTGAGAGGTGCCTGCGTGACTCAGTTGGTTGAGCATCTGGCTCTTGGTTTCGGCTTAGGTCATGATCTCACAGTTTGTGGGTTTAAACCCTGTGTTGGGCTCTGCACTGACAGATTCTCTCTCTCCATCTCTCTATGCCCCTCCCCTGCTCACTCTCTCTATTTATTTTTGAGAGAGAGAGAGAATCCCAAGCAGGCTCTGTGTTGTCAGTGCAAAGCCCCATGTGGGGCTTGGACCCACGAACCACGAGATCACGACCTGAGCCCAAGTCAGATGCTCAGCTGACCGAACTATCCAGGTGCCCCAATATATAAAGGTTGAAAACATTTGGATTGCTTGAATGGCTTTGTGCTTCTAGGTACCAAAAGATCCTTTAGTAAAATATTTTTTTATTTTTCAAAAAGTGTATTTAACATTTAACGGGGATATTGCATGGCGCTAGCTGTTTGAGGGTTACCATATCATCCTGAATGGAAGGGCTTTGGCGGTGGCTGATGCCCAGGCTGAAGAAGAGCCAGACATCTGTATTATTTTTCTATTGCTGCTATAAGAAAACCACAAACATAGTGCTTTAATACAATGCCCATTTGTTATCTCATAGTTCTTTAGGTCAGAAGTCTGAAATTTTGTCAAGATTAAAAAAATAATTCTTAAAAGTACATGTGATAGTGAACTACAATTAAAACAATTTGTTCTAGGGGCTCTGGATGGCTCAGTCATTTAGGCGGGCGACTTCAGCTCAGGTCATGATCTTGTGGCCTGTGGGTTGGAGCCCCGTGTCAGGCTCTGTGCTGGCAGCTCAGAGCCTGGAGCCTGCTTCTGATTCTGTGTCTCCCTCTCTCTCTGCCCCTCCTCTGCTTGCTCTCTGTCTCTTTCTCAAATAATAAATGTTAAAAAAAATTTTTTTTAAATGATTTGTTCTAGTTATGGGATTGAATCATAAGCTCGTTCTGAAGTAAGGAAGAGAGGAGAGCATTGTAAGTGATAAGACATCTGACCCTAGCAGCATCTCTTAGTAGCTGTGGGAGTTAGGTTAAGTTACTTAAGCTTTCCCAGCAATATATAATATATTCCTATATAATAATAACACCTAAATCTTAGACTCATTATAAGGTTATAGGAGAATACTTGTAACAAAGCATATGTAAAACTGTTTGGCATAAAATAAATGATCAATAAATGTCAAATAAAAATTTTTTTAAATAAAGGAGATGATGTAAAATAGAACTCTTCTTAGCTTTTACAACTGTGAAATGCTTAGATCTTAAGAATATAGTTTGATGAGGGGCACCTGGGTGGCTTAGTCACTTAAGTATCCAACTCTTGGTTTCAGCTCAGGTCATGAACTTGCAGTTTGTGGGATCAAGCCCTGAATCAGGCTCTGTGCTGACAGTGCAAAGCCTTCTTGGGATTCTGTCTCTCTGCCCCTCCCCTGCTCCTGCTCTTTCTCTCTCTCTCAAAATAAATAAATACACTGAAAAAAAAAGAATATGGTTTGACGAGCGTTGATAGATATTTATGTCCCTGTGTAACTCACATCCCAATTAAGCTGTAGACCTTTGCTGTCACCTGTCACCCCTCAAGCTTCCCTGTGGCCCTTTCAGGTCCCTTTTTCCTACTCTACAAGAAGTAACTTCTGTTTTATCTCTAAAAAGTAGCTTGGCCTGTTCTTGAAAGTTACATAAATAGAACTTTACAGTATGTACTTTTCTAGTATCTGGCTTCTTTTTTAATCAGAATAATGTCTGTGGGATTATCTATGCTATTGTGTGCTCCAGGTATTCGTTCCTTCATCTTGCTGAGTAGTATGAACATATCACAATTTATTTATTCCACTCTTGATGGATATTCGGGTTGTTTTCAGCTAAGAATAAAGCCGCTTGGGTTGGTTGAGTGACCGACTTTGGCTCAGGCTGTGATCTCACGGTTCATGGGTTTGAGCCCCCCGTCAGGCTCTATGCTGACAGCTCAGAACCTGGAGCCTGCTTCAGATTCTGTGCCTCCCTCTCTTCCCCTCCCCTGCTGGCAGTCTCTCTCTCTCTCTCTCTCTCTCTCTCTCTCTCTCTCTCTCTCTCTCAAAAATAAATAAACATTAAAAAAAAAAAAGAATAAAGCTGCTTGGGGTGCCTGGGTTGCTCAGTCAGTTAAACTTCAGATCAGGTCGTGATCTCAGTTTGTGGGTTTGACCTCCACATCGTGCTCTGTGCTGACAGCTCAGAGCCTGGAGCCTGCTTCCGATTCTGTGTCTCCCTCTCTGCCTGCTCCTCTCCCACTCACGCTCTCTCAAAAATAAATAAACATTAAAAAAATTAAAAAGAATAAAGCTGCTCTAAACAGTAATGAAAACGTTTCTGGTGGATAAGAGTTTTCATTTCTCTCAATACCTGGGAGTAGAATTTCTGGGTCATGTAGTAAGTATGTGTTAAATTTAGTAAGAACAGTTTTCAAAAGTGGGCACACCAGCTTATAGTCCTACCAGTAAAAGATAAGAATCTCGTTACTCTACTTCCTTGCCAGCACTTAATCCTGTCCTATTGTATGACAGTGAAGGAAACCAGAATATGTCACCCAAAATATGCCACTTGGGCATATTTGATTATTTTGAATTAAGAGCACTTAAGAGTAGGTGCAAGGACAGTCTGACCCTTCTTTTTCTTGCTGAAAGCAGGAGATAAAACTCTCGTGTGAACCATACCTTCCCTGTACCAGGAGGATAGAAGACCTTCTTGTCAGATCAGAGACTGGAGGAATCTGTGAACAAATCTTACTCCGTTGTTCTTCTCTCATATGTTTGTCTTTCCTCAGTTTGCTGACTTGGGAAATCAAAAACTGATTTTCTTTGCCTTTCAGTTATTACCTTTTTTGAAAAAAATTTTTAATGTTTATTTATTTTTGAGAGAGAGAGACAGAGTGTGAGCAGGGTAGGGGCAGAGAGAGAGGGAGACACAGACTCTGAAACAGGCTCCAGGCTCTGAGCTGTCAGCACAGAGCGAGATGCTGGGTTCAGACTTGGGAAGGGCAAGATCATGACCTGAGCTGAAGTCATAGCTTAACCGAGTGAGCCACCCAGGCACCCCAGTTATTGCCTTTTGTTGAAGGTGCTACCTAAGCTGGAAGTCTAAGCTGCCATTTTCAGTTACTTTCCAGTAGAGTTTCTGGAAAGTATGGTAGGCGCCATGCTCGTCCATGTTTTTCTCTTGTTAATCTGTCTTTTTATTAGAGTCTCAGCCAGAAACCTAAGATGGGTAAAATTTTTCCTCCTTTACAACAGGGACTATGCCCAATTCTCCCTCTGTCGCCCCGTGTCAGCCTCACAATGACCCAATAAAACAGGTGCTAATATCACCCAAATTATATAAGATAAGGAAATTGAAGTACAAAAATCAGAACTAATTTGCCCCAAATCACACAACTTTCAAATGGTGGTGCAGGCAATTTCACAGGGTAGCCTGCCTCCAGCACTGCACTCATTCAGATACTGCCTCTCCAGATACAGCTTAAAGAGAGAGAGCTATAATGTATATCGTTCTCATATTTTATACATAATAGATTACATTTCATTCTTATGTACAAATGAAAAGAGTTGGCCTAAGTAGATGATGTTGTGAGTTTATCACTTGTGCCCCCTACTCTTACTAAATTTCCTGGTTATTTTTCAAAGCTTCGATGTTAAGGTGTATTTTTTTCATCCTGGGTCGTGCAAATGATTCCAAGGAGGAAGTCAGGACTAAATTATAGCTGTTGTATGAGAATGACTATATGGTTAGGCAACAATACTCTTAGGTCTTCTTTCAACATCAAACATCTATTTTACAAAGAAAGTACCTGCTGTATCCATGGGAAATACCTGTAAATCATTTGCTAAGAAGTTAGCCTTTTATTTTGTAATTTTTAGTCCCTGTAATCACATTTCATGCAAAAAGAATAAGTGGTAGAGAAAAGAAAAAAACATTAATTTGAAATATTTTTTCCAGTTTTAGGATGCAACTGTTATAAATATAAATGTGTGTATATTTGTAAGTGTATGAATATGTGTGTATTTACTTAAACATATTTTACTCAAAGATTTTCTTAGTCCTTTCCTACACTCTGTGAAGACAAAGGAGAGCATTTCTATTTTCTATTATATGAGGTCCACACTGCAAACAATCAAAATTTAGGATTTAGATCTAGTGGTAGTAAAACTTAAAAATCTATTAAAATTCATAAATTATAAAGATGGTATTCTTACAAGTCCTCAGCAGTTCTGAGAATATCTTTTCTTACAATAAAATCAACATTTTTGCCTGAGTGTTCAAAAAGAAGCTTTTACAGTCCCAATCCTAATTTTATATAATTGTAAAATTAACGGTGATGATCATATAATAGGGGCAGATTTATATATGTGTGGGCATGATAGGGATGGGGAAACCCAAATACTAATTATAAATAAAGGAAACAAAATTCCATCTTTTGGAGTAAATTAAAAAAACGATATATCCTGATTTCAAATAGGGATGTCACTTAAAAAAAAAAAAGCTTTCAAGGATTGGAAGACAGAAGCTAAACTGAATTCATTTGCTAAAGAACAAATGTCAATCAGAAGCGGAATTGATTATCCTTTAAAACAAGAAAAAGGAAATTCCTAAAGAAAATTTTAGCTGTGCTCATTCGACATTGCTCAGAGAAAAAAACTTACTTGCAACGCTTGAGAAATCCCTTCTCTGGGGCAAATCTAACCCATGTTTGAAAGTGGGCTCATCAAGCTCTCTTACTAGCAATCATTCAGCATATTTAACTTATTCCCTTTGTTCCATTTCCCTGTCCACTATTCAATCTTGTGATCATGATTTTTGTTTCTTCCCATGGAGGTGTGCCCATTGGAAAAGAATGTTCAGGCATGTTAACTTGAGTATCTAGTCTCTGTACAGGTGTATTTTTAAATGTTTATTTATTTTTGAGAGAGAAAGAGTGTGAGCAGGGGAGGGGCAGAGTGAAAGGGAGACAGAATCTGAATCAGGCTCCAGGCTGTGAGCCTTTAGCATAGAGCTGGAGACAGGGCTCGAACTCACAGACTGTGAGATCATGACCTAAGCCAAAGTTGGATGCTCAACTGACTGAGCCACCCAGGTGCCCCAGTGTATTTTTTTATTATAAATCCAAACGTTGACACTCGGTCTTTATGCACTAGCCCCCTTGAACTGACTAATCTGAACTTGCTTAAGCTAACCTTGAAGTTTTCAGGGTATAAGAGTCAGATTCTGCAGGCACTTGAGTGAAATTATCAAGGTAATGGCACACATTACCAGCATTTTCCCCCAAAGAACTCTGTGTCACTGAGTGCTGTTTTCTTTCCAAAAAGTTGCAGCTCATCTCAAGAATCCACTGAGGCATTGTAAGATAATTGACAGCTTTTCTCTCCTACAAAAAAAGAAAAGATTGACGTTTGTTAATTTACAGAATGGAATTAATAGGAGCACAAATTGTTTTGTTCTGCTGTTTATAAAATACCTTTCTGTCTTGCAGATGGAATGACCTCTAATGATGAAAAGGGAAACCTTATCTCCAAAATGGTCTTTAAATTAGATGAAGACAAGGGTGGGTGGGTGGTTCAGCTTGTAGAGCATCCAACTTTGGCTCAGGTCATGATCTCGCAGTTCGTGAGTTCGAGCCCCGCAGCAGACTCTGTGTTGACAGCTCGGAGCCTGGAGCCTGCTTTAGATTCTGTGTCTCCTTCTCTCTCTGCCCCTCCCCTGCTCCTGCTCCTCTCTCTCTCTCTCTCTCTCTCTCTCTCTCTCTCTCTCTCTCAAAAATAAAAGCATTAAAAAAAATTTTTTTTAGATTAAGACAAAATTGACAAAATATTCAAAGTCTTAACTAAATTGATTTCTTTGTGGGCTACTAAAAAAAAAAGCCAAAGAAATCAGCTATTTGGGAGGTAAGTTTTTGAAAACCATTTAAGTATTTTGAAAGGAACAGATGAGAAATACCAAAATCAAACTATTTTGCAGTTGCTAAATAGAATTTTTAAAAAACATATTATAAATATCCCTAAGGTGAATATAAGAAGTTGAGTCTTAAAGAACAATCCTATTCTGTGTGAGAACCTATAATAGGTTTGTTCATGGGAGAAAAAGTAAATTTGTCAGAAGTTACTTGGAAGTGCCATGCTAATTTCAGGTAAAATGAAAGAAGTAAGGGTAATGTTAATTAACATTTAAAATTAATGCTCTCTCTGTGTCTCAGAAATGTGATCTTGGGCGCCTGGGTGGCTCAGTCGGTTAAGTGTCCGACTTGGGCTCAGGTCATGATCTCACAGTCTGTGAGTTTGAGCCCCGCGTCGGGCTCTGTGCTGACCGTTTAGAGCCTGGAGCCCGTTTCAGATTCTGTGTCTCCCTCTCTCTCTGCCCCTCCCCTGCTCATGCTCTGTCTCTCTCTGTCTCAAAAATAAATAAACATTAAAAAAATTTTTTAAAAATAAAAAAAAAAAGAAATGTGATCTTTCTAATAGTCTTTATCTGTAGATGAGATACCTACTCAAAACTGGTGGAACCACCTGGAGAGCTTAACTCCAGAGCTTTGTTCTCTGATCACTACAGTGTGTCCTGGAACAATTGATATTTACCTTAAAATGCAATCATTTGGGGGCACCTGGGTGGCATCTGACTCTTGATTTCGGTTCAGGTCATGATGTCACGGTTGTGAGATCGAGCCCAGAGTTGCACCAAAGTTGGGCTCGGGCTGGGTGTGGAGGCTGCTTAAGATTCTCTCTGATTCTCTCCGTCTCCCTCTCCCTCTGCCCCTCCCCCTGCTCACACTCACATGTGCTCTCTCTCTCAAAAAAAAAAATGCAGTCATTTGAACCTATGTCTTGGTAGTGTTACATAAGAGAATTCTAGGTAAAGAATTGTTGACTGAGCTGTTAAGTACAGCTAAAATTTCAAGTAGGAACTTGAATACTCTGACAATCCTTATGACTGTTGGTGAATCAATTCAATTCAATTCTTTACATTTCATAATACAAATAAATATGTATTTTTTAATGTTTATTTATTTTTGAGAGAGACAAAGACAGAATGCGAGTGGGTTAGGGGCAGAGAGAGCGGAAGACAGAATCCAAAGCAGGCCCCAGGCTCCAAGCTGTCAGCACAGAGCCCGACGCAGGGTTCAAACTCACAAGCTATGAGATCATGACCTGAGCCGAAGTCAGATGCTCAACTGACTGAGCCACCCAGGCACCCCTACAAATAAATATTTAAAAAAATAAGTTTGAAGTCAGGGCCACCTGGGTGGCTCAGTTGGTTGAGCATCCGATTCTTGATTTGGTCTCCGGTCATGATCCCAGAGTCATGGGATTGAACTCTGCATGAGGCTGCATGCTGAGCCTGGAGCCTGCTTAAGATTCTCTCTTTGTTGGGTGGCATCTGGGTGGCTTACTTACATGACTGTCTGACTCTTGATTTCAGCTCAGGTCATAATCTCATGATTTGCTGTCAGCACGGAGCCTGCTTGTGATTCTCTCTCCCTCTCTCTCTGTCCCTCCCCATATGCATGCCTTCTCTCTCTCTCTCTCTCTCTCTCTCTCTCTCTCTCTCTCTCAAAACAAAAATTCTTTCTCTCTCTGCCCCACTCATGCTCTCTCTTAAAAAAAAAAACAAAAAACAAAACAATCCATGCTCATGGATTAGAAGAACAAATATTGTTAAAATGTCAATGCTACCCAAAGCAATCTACATATTTAATGCAACCCCTATCAAAATAACACCAGCATTCTTCACAGAGTTAAAACAAACAATCCTAAATTTGTATTGAACCAGAGAAAATCCTGAATAGCCAAAGCAATCCTGAAAAAGAAAACCAAAGCTGGAGGCATCACAATTCCAGACTTCAAGATGTATTACAACGCTGTAATCATCAAGATAGTGGTACAGGCACAAAAAACAGGCACATAGATCAAAGGAACTGAATAGAGAACCCAGAAATGGACCCACAAACGTATGGTCAACTAATCTTTGACAAAGCAGGAAAGAATACCCAATGGAAAAAAGACAGTCTCTTCAGCAAATAGTGCTGGGAAAACTGGACAGCGACATGCAGAAGAATGAACCTGGACCACTTTATTATACCATACACAAAAATAAACTCAAAATGGATGAAAGACCTAAACGTAAGGCAGGAAGCCATCAAAATCCTGGAGGAGAAAACAGGTAACAACGTCTTTGACCTGGTCTGCAGCAACTTTTTACTAGACATGTCTCTGGGGGCAAGGGAAACAAAAGCAAAAATGAACTATTGGGACTTCATCAAGATAAAAAGCTTCTGGTTAATGAAGGAAACAATCAGCAAAACTAAAAGGCAACCAACAGAATGGGAGAAGATATTTGCAAATGATGTATCAGACAAAGGGTTTGTATCCAAAATCTATAAAGAAGTTACCAAACTCAACATCCAAAAAACAAATAATCCAGTGAAAAAATGGGCAAAAGACATAGACACTTTTCCAAAGAAAACATCCAGATGGCTAACAGACACATGAAAAAATACTCAACATCATTCATCATCAGAGAAATACAAGTCAAGACCACAATGAGATACCACCTCACACCTGTCAGAACGGCTCACATTAACAACTCAGACAGTAACAGATGCTGGCGGGGATGCGGAGAAAGAGGAACCCTTTTGCTCTGCTGGTGGGAATACAAAGTGGTGCAGCCACTCTGGAAAACAGTAAAATAATTAAAAATAGAGCTACCCTATGACCCAGCAACTGCACTACTAGCTATTTATTCAAGGGATACAGATGTGCTGTTTTGAAAGGGCACATGCACCCCTATGTTTATAGCAGCACTATCAACAATAGCCAAAGTATGGAAAGAGCCCAAATGTCCATCGACAGATGAATGGATAAAGAAAATATATATGTATCTATGTATGTATGTATATATATACAATGGAATATTACTTGGTGATCAAAAATAATGAATTCTTGCCATTTGCACTAACATGGATGGAACTAGAGTGTATTATGCTAAGCGAAATAAGTCAATCAGAGAAAGACAAATATCATGATTTCACTCTTACATGGAATTTAAGATATTAAAAAGATGAACATAAGGGAAGGGAAGGAAAAATAGTATAAAAGCAGAGAGGAGACAAACCATAAGAGACTCTTAAATATAGAGAACAAACTGAGAGATGCTGGAGTGGTGTTGGGTGGGGGATGGGCTAAATGGGAAAGGGGCATTAGAGGGGACACTGGTTGGGATGAGCATTGGGTGTTATAAGTAAGTGATGAATTACTAGATTCTGTTCTTTTTTTTTAATAAATTATCTCCAACATAGTTGTTTTTTTTTTTTATTTTTTTTTCAACTTTTTAAATTTATTTTTGGGACAGAGAGAGACAGAGCATGAACGGGGAAGGGGCAG
This sequence comes from Felis catus, assembly GCF_018350175.1. Classification (NCBI taxonomy): domain Eukaryota; kingdom Metazoa; phylum Chordata; class Mammalia; order Carnivora; family Felidae; genus Felis; species Felis catus. The sequence continues at coordinate 62,468,933 of NC_058380.1, read as the reverse complement.
AGAGAGAGGGAGACACAGAATCGGAAACAGGCTCCAGGCTCCAAGCCATCAGCCCAGAGCCTGACGCGGGGCTCGAACTCACGGACCGCGAGATCGTGACCTGGCTGAAGTCGGATGCTTAACCGACTGCGCCACCCAGGCACCCCTAGATTCTATTCTTGAAATCATTATTACACCATTTGTTAACTAACTTGGATTTAAATTAAAAAAAGTTTGAAGTCAGAAATCCCAAATGTATTTGCTTACTTTCCTTATTTTCCCCTTGACAGTTAGATTTTTGCCAGAGTATTGGGAAATTCTTTTTTTTTTTTTTAATACGATGTCTTTTTTTTTTTTTAATTTTTATTTTTGAGAGAGAGACAGCAGGAACAGGGGAGGGGCAGAGGAAGAGGGAAAGAGAGAATTGAGCCTGACCCTCAGGCTCTGTCTCACGACTGTGAGATCATGATCTGAGCCAAACTCCAGAGTTGGATGCCCAGCTGACTGAGCCACCCAGGCACCCCAAAAGGCATAAAGGTTTTAGAGAAAAAAAATATCCTTTCACCCATTTCCTAGCCTCTTAATCCCCCTCCATGAAAGAAATGTTTCTAGCTTTGTGTGAATTCCTCCGGAGATATTTTATGCATATAGAGGCAAAAATGTAAAAACATTATCTTCTCCCTACCCACCCTCCCAGTACAAATGCTTAAGCTTCCTTATGAAAGGTAGTAAGAGCCTCATAATAAGAGTCTCCTAGTGCTTTTAATTTCTGGGTGTTTGCTGAATCTATTGACACCCACACCAACAGTAAAAAACGAAATAAAACAAAAAAACCCAAAAAAAACAAAAAAAACCCTTAATCTCCATTTTTTGAGTTGATTTTATGCCTCAAAATTTTCCTTCCAACCCTAGTTGATTTCAGAATTAACTATTTTCAGGCTAACTACTCCTCACTGCCAGCTCCCATTCTATTTACTCTAGGGATTTTTCTACTGAAAAGAAAAAAAAAAAAAAAAACCGTAGTGACTCCCAAAGTAGGAATTTATAACTATTTCCCTAATTGGCTGTGTATGTATACCATTTTTTTTTCTTTCCCATAATCTGCTAGCTATTGTTTGCCCAACACTTAAGGATTAGGAGGTAGTTGTGTTTTAAAGCAATTGGGTAAGCTGGCAATGACTAGAAAATGATTATTGTAAACCAGTTTCCTCCTTCAAATTAAATTGACTTTATCCAGATTAAATAATTATTTGCTGGGTGTCTGGGTGGCTCCGACTTTGGCTCAGGTCATGATCTCGAGGTTCGTGGGTTTGAGCCCCGCGTCGGTCTATGGGTTGACAGCTCAGAGCTTGGAGCCTGCTTCAGATTCTGTGTCTTTGTCTCTCTCTGCCCCTTTCCTGCTCATGCTCTGTCTCTCTCTCTCAAGAACAAACATTAAAAAAATTATTTGTGCTACTTGCCTCTTTACTTTTCTGTCTTCCCTAGCAGATAATTAACGGACAGGACTGTGTCCCCAAGACCTATCACAGAAGCCTGTCACATTTTAGGGCTTTGTAAGTGTGCATGAAATGAAAGAATAAACAACTCTATCTACCCAGGTGATTCTAAACAGATCCAGAAAATCTGCATTTTTCTTCTTAAACTTGAGTTACTTGGGAGAAAGATTCTAGAGTGAACTAAATGAGGATCATACTTAATTTCTAGAGGAAGACCTTGTTTAAGGCTCTGGACTAACGTTTGGGGTTAGTGCCAATGATTTGGGAAAGATTTGCCTTATATCCTGAGAATGGCAAAGTTTCACAGGCATTAGTCTTTAGTCTTTTCACTTGATCATGGGCATGATTTCTATATTGATGTATTTTTTAAATCCAAATTCATGATATATAACCTGAAAAGGCAATTTTCCCAGTATGTGAATTTGTTTATATCAAAATTTACAGTAGCATAAGAATTAAATATAGCTATTTATAGGTTATTTATTACAAGCTATAAAAAATATGGTCCAGGAAATCTTACTCTCTTGCAAGTCTACTGGCCTTTTTTTAACTATGAGTCTATAGTACTAGTTTTTTTAAATAACTGTATTATAGAAAATTACATGTACAAAAAGAGACAATGAATCCTCATATTCCTATCCTCCAGCTTCAATAGTTATCAGCTTGCAGATTAACTTGTTTTATCTCTGCCCCACTCATTCCCCCTTCCTACAGGGATATTGGAAGCAAATCCCAAACCATCACTTCATATCATCATTTTATCCATAAATATTTCAGTATGTTTCTCTAAATAATAGGAATTAAAAAAATAATTGACAATGATACATTAGTTTTAAGTGTACAACATAGTGATTCAACTTCTCTATACGTTATGCTACGCTCGCCACAAATGTAGCTACCATCTGTCACCATAGGGTGCTATTACAATATCATTGACCATATTCCCTGTGCTGTGACTTTTATTCCCGTGACTTACTCATTTCATAACTGAAAACCTGTACCTCCCACTCTTCACCCATTTTGCCCATCTCTCCACCCCCTTTTTCTCTGGCAACCATCAGTTTGTTCTCTGTATGTATAGGTCTGATTCTATTTGTTTTGTTTTGTTTATTCTTTGTTTTTTAGACTCCACATATGAGTAAAATTATATGATATATGTTTGTCTTTCTCAGTGTCACTTATTTCACTTAGCATAATACCTTCTAGGTCCATCCATATTGTTGGAAATGGCAAGATTGCATCCTGTTTTATGGCTGTGCAAGATTATATCATATATACATATATCACATTTTCCTTATTCATTCATCTATCAGTGGACACTTGGATTGCTTCTATACCTTGGCTATTGTAAATAATGTTGCAATAAATATACAGGTGCATGTAACTTTTTTTTTTTAAGTTTATTTATTTTTGGGACAGAGAGAGACAGAGCATGAATGGGGGAGGATCAGAGAGAGAAGGAGACACAGAATCTGAAACAGGCTCCAGTCTCTCTGAGCTGTCAGCACAGAGCCCGACGCGGGGCTCGAACTCACGGACCACGAGATCATGACCTGAGCCGAAGTCGGACGCTCAACCGACTGAACCCCCCAGGGGCCCCACATGTAACTTTTTTAAATTGGTGTTTTTATTTCTTTGGGTAAATACCCAGTAGTGAAACTATTGGGTTATATGGTATTTCTATTTTTATGAAAAATGTTTATTTATTTATTTTTGAGAGGGAAAGAGAGAGTGTGCATGTGCGCATGTGTGAGCAGAGCAGGGGCAGAGAGAGAGAGGGAGGGAGAGAGAGACTCTCAAGCAGGCTCCATACTCACCATGGAGCCCAAGGAGGGGCTCTGTCCCACGACAGTGAGATCACGACCTAAGCCAAAATCCAGAGTTGGACACTTAACTGACCGAGCCACCCAGGTGCGCCAATATTTCTATTTTTAATTTTTTGAGAAATCTCTGTAGTGTTTTCCACAGTGGCTATATCAATTTACATTGCCACCAATAGTGCATGACGTTTCCTTTTTCTCTATATCCTTGCCAATACTTGTCATTTCTTGTCTTTTTTGTTTGTTATTGTTTTAGCCATTCTAACAGGTGTGAGGTGATGGCTCATTGTAGTTTTGATTTGCATTTCTCTGATGATGAGATGATTAGATGATTGCATTCTCTGATTTTGAGCATCTTTTCATGTGTCTGTTGGCCATCTGCATATCTTCTTTTGAAAAATGTCTATTCAGGTCCTCTGCCCATTTTTTAATTGGATTTTGCTTTTTTGGTGTTGAGTTGTATAAGTTCTTTATATTTTGAATATTAACCCCTTATCAGATATATCATTTGCAAATATATTCTCTCATTCAGTTGGTTACCTTTTTGTTTTGTTGATGATTTTTTTCACTGTGCAAAAGCTTTTTAGTTTGATGTAGTCCCAGGAGTTTATTTTTGCCTTTGTTTCATTACCTTAGGAGACATACCTAGAAAAGTGTTGCTGTATATGGCCAACGTCAGAGAAATTATTGCCCGTGTTCTCTTCTAAGACTTTTAGGTTTCAGGTCTCATATTTTAGTCTTTAAAATCCAGTTTGAGTTTATTTTTGTGTATGGTGTAACAAAGTGTTCCAGTTTCATTGTTTTGCATGTAGCTGTCCAGTTTTCCCAGCACCATTTGTTGAAGAGACTGCCTCCTTTGTCATGGATAAATTTACCATATAAACCTGAATTTATTTCTGGGCTCTCTATTCTCTTCTATTAATCTATGTGTCTATTTTTGGGCCAATACCATCCTGTTTTAATTACTACAGGTTTGTAGTGTATCTTGAAATCTGGAATTTTGATAATTACAGCTTTGTTTTTCTTTATCAGGATGGCTTTGCCTAGGGGCGCCTGGTTGGCTCAGTTAAGCGTCCTACTCTTGGTTTTGACTCAGGTCATGATCTCATGTTTCATGAGTTTGAGCCCCATGTTAGTCTCCGTGCTGACAGTGCAGAGCCTGCTTGGGATTCTTATCTTCCCCTCTCTCTGCTTCTTCCCTGTTCGTGCTTGCTCATGAGCTCTGTCTCATTCTCTCTCTCAAAATAAATAAATCAACTTAAAAAATTTTTTTTAAAAGATGGCTTTGACTATTTGGGGTCTTTTGTGGTTCCACACAAATTTTAATATTACTTCTGTTTCTGTGAAAAATGCTGTTGGTATTGTGGTGGGGATTGCACTGAATTTGTAGATTGCTTTGGGTAGTATGGACATTTAAAAACTATTAATTCCTCCAATCAATAAACATGGACTATCTTTCCATTTTTTGGTATCATCTTCAATTTCTTTCATCAGTGTTTTATAATTTTCAAAAAGTACAAGTCTTTCACCTCCTTGGTTAAGTGTATTCCTAAGTATTTTATTCTTTTTGGTGCAATTGTAAATGGAATTGCTTCCTTAATTTCTCTGTTACTTTGTTATTAGTGTATAGAAATGCTATCAATTTCTGGGTATTAATTTTGCATCCTACAGCTTTACTAAATTCATTTATTGCTTCTAGTAGCTTCTTTTTTTGTTTTGGTGGAGTCTTTAGGGTTTTCTATGTATAGTATCATGTCATCTGCAAATAATCAGTTTTATCTCTTCTTTACCAGTGGAGATGTCTCTTATTTCTTTTTCTCTCTGACTTCTATCCCTACAACTACCAACACTATGTTGAATACAAGTGACAAGAGTGGAAATTCTTGTCTTATTCCTATTCCTAGAGGAAAAGCATTCAGTTTTTCACCATTGAGTGTGATGTTAGCTGTGGTTTTGGGTTTTTTTTAATGACCTTTATTATGTTGAGGTATGGTCCCTCTAAACCCATTTTGTTGAAAGTTTTTATCATGAATGGGTGTTGATTTTGTCAACTGCTTTTTCTGCAACGATTGACTTGATCATATGATTTTTATCCTTTATTTTGTTGAATTGGTATATCACACTGGTTGATTTATAAATTGAGCCATTCTTGGGGCGCCTGGGTGGCTCAGTCGGTTGAGCGTCCGACTTCGGCTCAGGTCACGATCTCACAGTTCGTGAGTTCGAGCCCCGCGTCAGGCTCTGGGCTGATGGCTCAGAGCCTGGAGCCTGCTTCCAATTCTGTGTCTCCCTCTCTCTCTGCCTCTCCCCATTCATGCTCTGTCTCTCTCTGTCTCAAAAATAAATAAACATTAAAAAAAATTAAAAAATAAATAAATAAATTGAGCCATTCTTGCATTCCTGGAATAAATCCCACTTAATTGTGGTGAATAATCCTTTTATTTTTTTTTTTCTACTCTAAGTATATTTTTTTTTGAATGATCCTTTTAATGTATTGTTGAATGTGGTTTGCTAATATTTTGTTGAGGATTTTTGAATCTATGTTCAGCAGGGATATTGTCCTGTAGTTTTCTCTTTTTGTGATGTCTTGTCTGGTTTTAGTATAAGGATAACATTGGCCCTTAGTATTTGGAAGCTTTCCTTCCTCTTCTATTTTTGTGGAATAGTTTGAAGAGAATTGCTATTAAATCTTCTTTAAATGTTTGGTAGCATTCATCTGTGAATCTATCTGTTCTTGGACTTTTATTTTTTGGTGACAAAAAAAATCCTATCTTTTTACGACCAATTCAATTTCTTTACTCATTGGTCTCTTCAGATTTTCTATTTCTTCCTGATTCAGTTTTGGAAGGTTGTATGTTTTTAGGGATTTATTCATGTCTTCTATGTTGTCCAATTTGTTTGCATACAATTGTTCATGCTATTCTCTTATAATCCTTTGTATGTCTGTGGTGTCAGTTACTTCTCCTCTTTCATTTCTGATTTTATTTGTTTGGGTTCTTTCTCTTTTTTTCTTGATGAGTCTGGCTAACAGTTTATCAATTTTGTTTATCTTTCAAAAGAACCAGCTCTTGGTTTCTTTGATTTTATTTCTTTTCTTTTCTTTTTTTTTTTTTTAGCCTCTAAGTCATTTATTTCTGCTCTGATCTTTATTATTTCCTTCCTTCTACTCACCTTGGGCTTTGTTTGTTCTTTTTCTAGTTCATCTAGGCCTAAGGTTAGATTGTTTATTTGAGCCTTTTTTCTGTTTGTTTCTTGAGGTAGGCCTGTATTGTTATATACTTCTCTCTTAGAACTGCTTTCTCTGATTTTGGACCATTTTCATTGGTCAAGATAGACTCCCCCCCCCCAATAATTAAAATTCTTTTTTTATTATTCATGATTTCTTAATATTATAAAATATCTACTTTTCATATTTCCCTTATTGCCATATGTATATTTTACAGTTTCTTTATTTGAATCAAGATCCTTGGGAAGTCCACACATTACAATTGGTTGATCCATCACTTAAAATTCTCTTAATCTATAGCTTTCTATTTAGTCTCCTTTTATTCCTTCAAAATGACCTTTTTTAAAAATAGAAACCAGGTTGTTTGTCCCACTGTTTTTCACATCTAGATTGTGCTGATTGTGTTGCCATGGTGGAGTTAATATGCTTCTCTGCTTTTTTTTTAAATTTAAAATGCTATAATGTTTATTATTTTTGAGAGAGAGAGAGACAAAGCACCATTGTTGGGAGAGGGAGACATAGAATCTGAAGTAGGCTCCAAGCTCTGAGCTGTCAGCACAGAGCCCCACATGGAGCTTGAACCCACAAACTGTGAGATTATGACCTGAGCTGAAGTTGGACATTTAACCAACTGAGCCACCCAGGCACCCCAATTTTTTTTTATTTTATTTTAGAGAGAGACTGTGAAAGCAGGGGAAAGGGGCAGGGGTGGGGAGAGAGAGAGAGAGAGAGAGAGAGAGAGAGAGAGAATCCCAAGCAGGCTCCACACTTAGTGGAGAGGCCCACACAGGGCTCAATCCTACAACCCTGGGATTGACCTGGGATCATGACCCCAAGCTAAAATCAAGGGTCAGATCAACCAACTGAGCCATCCAGACACCCCTCCTCTACTTTTAGTTTCCCTAAATTGTTAGATCTAGGTTTGTTTTTTTTAAGTTTGTTTGTTTATTTGTTTATTTAGAGTGCAAGAGTATGAGCAGGGGAGGGGGAAAGAAAGAGAGAGAGAAACCCAAGCAGGTAACACGTTGTCAGTGTAGAGCCCAATACAAGGCTCTGTTCCATGAGCCCAAGATCATGATCTGAGCTGAAATCAAGAGTTGGAGGCTTAATGGGCTGAGCCATCTTTTTTTTTTTTTTTTTAATTTTTTTTTCCCAACGTTTATTTATTTTTGGGACAGAGAGAGACAGAGCATGAACGGGGGAGGGGCAGAGAGAGAGGGAGACACAGAATCGGAAACAGGCTCCAGGCTCTGAGTCATCAGCCCAGAGCCCGACGCGGGGCTCGAACTCCCGGACCGCGAGATCGTGACCTGGCTGAAGTCGGACGCTTAACCGACTGCGCCACCCAGGCGCCCCAAGGGCTGAGCCATCTTGATAACAGATTCACTTTTGAATTTTTTCTGCAAGACTTTATTTATTTATTTATTTATTTATTTATTTGGAGAGTGCACACGAACTGGGGGAGGGGTAGAGGGAGAGAGAGACAGAAGATTCCAAGCAGGCTCTGCATTGATAGCAGTGTGTCCAATGCGGGGCTTGAACTCACAAACCATGAAATCATGACCTGATCCAAAGTTCGACGCTCAACCGACTGAGTCACCTAGGTGCCTCAGGAGAGAGAGAATCTTAAGCAGGCTCCAAGCCCAGCACAGAGCCTGAAGCGGGGCTCGACTCAGGACCCTGAGATCATGACCTGAGATGAAATTAAGAGTCAGATGTTTAACCAACTGAACCACCCGGTCACCCAGGCAAGACGTTTTAAAAGGTATTATTGTGGACTTTCATATGAAGGTACATAATGTCTGTTTCGCTCTCTGTGATTTAAGCAGCTATTGATAATCAATATGCCTAGATCCATTTGTTTACTAAGGGTTGCAAAATGGTGATTTTTCCACTGAAGATTTCCCCTAATCCTTAAAAAAATTTTTTTAATGTTTATTTATTTTGGAGAGAGAGAGAAAGAGAGAGAGAGCATGGCAGAGGGGCAGAGAGATGGAAACACAGAATCCTAAGCAGGCTCCAGGCTCCGAGTTGTCAGCGCAGACACGAGCACACGGGGGCTTGAACTCATAGACCACAAGATCATGACCTGAGCCACCCAGGTGCCCCTCCCCCAATCCTTAAATATTCTTTAAAAATAGTGTTGTTGTTGTTGTTGTTGTTAAAGGTTTTAGTGTATTGTTTCTTAAATATTTGCCATACTTATATACACATTCCCTGACTGCTGGCCATGTAGACTTTGAGTTTTCACTCTATAAACACTGATGGGATCACCATTCTTGTACATTTCCTATGCATAACTCATTATTTGCATATCTGGTTATTTCTTCAGAACAGTCTTAGTAGGGGAGGTCCAAGGCATAAACAGCTTTATGGCTTCTTCCTACGTACTCAAGTGTCTTCCTCAAAAGCAGCAGTTCATTCCCTCCACTGATAAGAACGCCTAGTTCCTATATATCTTTACCATTCTCACATATTTAATGTGTTTGTATTCCATGTTTTTTATTAAATGTAAATCGTAATATGTGCATTAGGAATGTATCTACTATAAATACACTAAGAAAATTCAAGGTTTGTTATTTCATAAAATGCATAGAAGTTAGAAAAAACAGTTGTTCACATATAAGACAATAAAAAATTAATCTGTAGAAATTTCAAAACTGTGAAAAATTTTTGAAATCCTTGGTGGGCCTCATGTTTATTCACATATTTTTTTTCAGGAATTAATTGTAACTATAGACTAGCTTTGTGTGTGTGTGCAATTTAATGTTCTAAAATTTTTGAAGTAATGTTTTTTAAATAAAAGTAAATTTCTGACTATAAATATAATATGCTAATTGCAAAATGCTGTTCTATGGAATACTATCTTAGAAATAATGCCTTGGGTTTTGTGACTCCTATTTTATAATTAAAAAATTTTTTTATGTTTATTTTTGAGAGAGAGAGAGAGAGAGAGAGAGAGAGAGAGAGAGAGAGAAACAGCATGAGCAGGGGAGGGGCAGAGAGAGAGGGAGACAGAATCCAAAGCAGGCTGCAAGCTCTGAGCTGTCAGCACAGAGCCCAACGTGGGGCTCGAAGTCAGCAACCGTGAGATCATGACCTGAGCTGAAGTTGGTTGCTCAACCGACTGAGCCACCAGGCACCTTGAACCATTTTATAATTTTAAAGTTTCCTTTAACTGCCTATTATAAGGAAAATTGTCTGATCTCCTCCCCTATAAACAAACTTAGGGGTTTTAAGATGTGGATTCAGAGTTTACCTTTATGATTTACCATATATGTATATCCTTGTGCCTTAGTTTCTTTAGGGCTGATATTCAACTGGGAGGCATTAGGATGGCTATTTCAGTAGGTGAAAGCTGTACCAGTTGTGAAACGTTCTGAACATCATCCCCGAGGATATGAATGTCAACCTGGTAGTTACACCTTCTGACTTTCATTGTGGTCTCAAAGATCCTCATCTGAAATCACAACAGAACCCTTTTTTCACTCTGTACCTATGGAAATTGTCAAACTTTTCCTGCTTAGCAAAATTGCTGAGAGGTGCAAAGTGATAGATACCCTGTGTGGGAAAGTGTCTGTAGTGACTGTGGATATGTGTCAGATCTGCAAGGTGGCAATTTAACCTCTGCAATGGTCATGTGACTTTTAGCAAACAATTTCTTCAAGGATGTACTTCCTTGCATACATGGTCTGGTGTTTTTTAGTCTTTTAGGAAACAAAATTAGTAAGTTCACTGCTTAAGATGAGTCTTCCTCAGGGGGCACCTGGGTTGCTCTGTTGGTTAAGTGTCTAACTTCTGCTCAGGTCAGGAGCTCACAGTTTGTGAGTTTGAACTCTGCATCAGGCTGTCTGCTTTCAGCACAGAGTCTGCTTTGGATCTTCTGTTTCCCTCTCTCTGCACTCCTCCCCTGCTCACACATGCTCTCTCTCAAAAATAAATAAACATGAAAAAGATTTAAAAAAAAGATTAGTCTTCCTCAGAACTTTGTAATGGGACTTATAGATATGTTATTATAGGGTTTATTAAAGTCTAAAGTTTGAGGAAATGGTGAAGCATGCATTTAAAAATCAATACTTGGACAAATAATGTATGATTCTACTTATACGAGGTCTCCGAAATAGTCAAACTTAGAGAAGCAGAAAAGAGAATGGTGATTGCCAGGGGACGGGGAGATGGAAGTGGATGTTCAATGGGCATAAAGTTATAGTTATACAACATCTGTGAGTTCTAGAGATCTTCTGTGGGATGTATTGTGTGTAATTAGCAATATGGTGTTGTGCACTTAAAAACTTAAGAGGGTAAGAGTGCCTGGGTACCTCAGCCAGTTGAGCGTGTAACCTCGGCTCATGATCTCATCGTTGGTGGGTTTGGGCCCCACACTGGGATCTGCACTGATTGCTCAGAGCCTGGAGCCTGCTTCAGATTCTGTGTCTCCCTCTCTCTGTCCCTCCCCAGCTTGTGCTCTCTTTCTCTGTCAATAATGAAAAAAAAAAAACCTAAAAAAATTGTAAAAAAAAGCCTTAAGAGGGCAGTTTTCATGTTAAATGTTCTATAACAGAAATTTTCTTCTTTTTCTTTTTTAAAACATTTTTAAAAAATATTTATTCATTTTTTTGAGAGACAGAGACAGAGCATAAATAGGGGAGGGGCAGAGAGAGAAGAAGGCACAATCCAAAGCAGCCTTCAGGCTCTGAGCTTTAAGCACAGAGCCCGACGTGGGGCTTAAACTCATGAACTGCAAGATCACGACCTGAGCTGAAGTCAGACGCTTAACCGACTGAGTCACTGAGGTACCCATCTTTTTTCTTTTTTTTAAGTTAAAAAAAAAAAAAGTTTTTTCTTTTTAGAGAGAGAGTGAGATCACAGGGGCAGAGACAGAGAGAGAGAATCTTAGGCAGGCTCCACTCTCAGCATGGAGCCCCACACCCTGGGTTCATGACCTAGGCCGAAATTAAGACTCAGACACTCAACCAACTGAACCACACAGGTACTCTTATTGTTTTTTGGGGATTTTTTTTTTTTTTAAAGCAAAGGGGCACTGGGAAACTTTTAGAGGTGATGGATGTGTTTATTACCTTGATTTATGGTGATGGTATCATAGGTGCATACATATGTTCAAACATCACGTTGCATACATCAAATATGTGCAGTTTTTTTGTGTATCAATTATACATTAATAAAACTATGAAAAAATCAGTGCTTGTTATAAAAACTGATCAAACCCAAATGTGATCAGCACCTGAGTAAATAGTATTGTACCAAATTCAATTTCCTGGTTGTGAAAATATACAATATTAAGGGGTGCCTGGGTGGCTCAGTCAGTTGAGCCTCTGACTCTTGATTTCGGCTCAGGTCATGATCTCATGGTACATGGGTTCAAGCCCCACATCGGGCTCTACACTGTTAGCAGAGCCTGTTTGGGATTTCCTTTCTCCCTCTCTCTCTGCCCCTCATGTGCGCTCTCTCTCAAAATAAATAAATAAAACTTAAAAAGAAAAAGAAAATGTACTATGTTAAAATAAAAAAAAATTTTGACATTAAAGTATTAAATATTTTATTTTAATTTTGATAACCATCCTTTCAATCATCTCTTTATGCTATTTACACATCCCTCTTTGCTTCTGTTCCTTTCAGGTAATTAATAACTTTCTGACCTGTGTTTACATATTTCTCCATGTTTACATGGTTGGATACAATACATGGATTTTTGGTTTATTTCATAAATGTGATTAGATTATGTTTACTTTCATGAAGGTTGTTATTTTTACTTGAAAATACATTGGGTGGGGCGCCTGGGTGGCGCAGTCGGTTAAGCGTCCGACTTCAGCCAGGTCACGATCTCGCAGTCCGTGAGTTTGAGCCCCGCGTCAGGCTCTGGGCTGATGGCTCGGAGCCTGGAGCCTGTTTCCGATTCTGTGTCTCCCTCTCTCTCTGCCCCTCCCCCGTTCATGCTCTGTCTCTCTCTGTCCCAAAAATAAATAAAAACGTTGAAAAAAAAATTTAAAAAAAGAAAATACATTGGGAAAGAAGTCTCTTCAAACAAACTAACTGATATAGAGGGAACTCAGTCCTTTTTTCTTCTTTCTTTTTGTTTTCTTTTTTTCTTTTTTTTTTTTTTTTGAGAGACAGAGAGAGCCCTTGCGTGTGAGGGGGGGGGGGGCAGGGAGAGAGAGAGAGACAGACAGACAGACAGAAGGAAGAGAGAGAGACATAGTCTTAAGCAAGTTTTAACTTGGTGGGGACTCCGCTGAGAGGCTCAGTCTCACAACCCTGGTATCATGACCTGAGCCGAAATCAAGAGTTGGATGCTCAACAAACTGAGCCACCCAGGTGCCCTAGAACTCAGTCCTTTTAGTGGCTTCACAATAGTCAATGTATCGCAGTTTATTAAACTGTCTCCCTACTGATTGATATCCCGTTGTTTTGCTACTCAAATATTGTTGAAATGAATATCTTACAAATACAGTATATACTTTGGACTGATGCTTTTATGTGTATGGGGTAAATTCTTAGGGGATGGGATTACTAGATTTAAAGAATATGAATTTAAAGAAAACTTTGGGGGCGCCTGTCTCTGCACTCAATGTGGAGCCTCCTTGAGATTCTCTCTCTCTCTCTGACTCTCCCCTGTTTTCATTCTCTCTCTCTCTCTAAAAAATAAAAAGTAAATAAAACTTTGTTTAGATATTTCCAGACTTCTTTCCAAAATGGCTGCATTATTTTACATTTTCAGCAGTAAAGGATGAGAATACAGTTTTCCTTATATCCCTACCAGCAGTAGGTGTTTGATTGGTTTATAACTGTTGTGAATTTGATAAATTAGAAGTTATATCCCATTGTTATATTAATTTACATTTCCCTGACAGTTGTCTGCTTGAGCAGGCTTATAAAAGTTTATTGATCATTTGGATTTTTGTGTGTTTGAATTGCTATTCATAGCTGTAGGCCTCTTTCTCCATTGGACTGTTTTTGTCATTTTCTCAATAATTTGAAAAAGCTTCTTGTATATTGCAGATATTAATCACTTATCTTTCATATGTGTTTCAATTCTTTCCCCTGAGCTACTTTTTTTTGCCTTTTGTCTATGTTTATGGTATTTGCCATATCGCATTACATTTTTTTAACGTTGTGAACTCTATATTTTTCTTCAATGGCTTCTAGGTTTCCTAACTTTTCAAAGAAAAGTCTCCTTAACCCCTAAATTACACATGCATTGTACTCTATTCTTTCTGATGCTTTTGTTACTTTGTTTAGTTGTTTACAATTTTTTAAAGTTGTAGTGCTGATTATTAAGTAATCCCCTCTTTCTTCAAACTCACCCTTCTATATTCTGTTCTGTGCTTCTGCATCTGGGACTCTGCAAATCTTGTTTGAGCTTTGATAGCTGGCTCCCTGCTAGGCTCTGCCAATGGGAGGCAGGACAGGGAGACTGGAAGGATCCAGGAAGAAGAAGGGACTCCCTTATTCTTGTTTGTTTTTGTTCTTGTCAACAGCACTACAACAATGAGTATTCACCCAGGAGCAACTTGCTTCCAGAGCAATATTCCAGTTTGCAGTTTTTCCAAAATGGACACCAGAAGACTTGTTGCACCACCTCAAAGGCATCAGCCAGCTGGTACCCCCCAGTTCTCTGGAGGTCTCACTTATAGCTCTGAGGGCCCCATCTACAACCTTCTAAATTGTACGAATCCCCACTCCTTCCTTTGTTCTTCCAGCCTTTGGGGATAGTGGCTGCTTCCTTCAGTTTTCCCTCTGATATCTCACATCCTCTTTCTGTGCTTTATTTCTTGAGTATGTAGTTAATAATTCTTTCTATTAAATTCTCTCTATAAAAATAACTGACATGGTTTCTGTCTCCTGACTGGACCCCAGAGGTTGCTGTGGAATATTTCAATTTTTTCCTTCCTTTTTTTTTTTTTTTTTTTTTTTTGTATGTCACGCTTTTGATGTTAGGAATTTTATGGAGGCCAGTTTCTCATCCCTTCAAATGGCTCACCAATTGTCCTAACAGCATTTATTACCTAATCTGTCTTTTTCCTACTGGTTTTGTTTAAAATATTTTTTGATATAAAAATTTTAAAATTTTTACCAATTCATCCCACCAGATCATTCTTCTTTGTTCTTATGCTTTGAAAAGTCCTTTCCACGTGGGTCAGAAGAATAATCATGTCTATTTTCTTCCCGTGTTCTCGTAATATATCATATCACCTCATTTAGTTTTCAAAGTTAAAAAAATTGAGACCCACTAGAAGAATATTTTTGGCTTTGTCAAGGAATATACATATACATGTTTATATAAAATTGAAACAAAAATTTCACAAAATCATCTTTGTGGCAGTGATTTTCAGTACTCACAAAAAGTCTCTTCTGTTTCTCAGTTCTTACACAGTTAGATACAGTCTGTGTTCTGCCAGTAGGATGTAAGCAGAAGTGCCGTATGTAACTTCTAAGAAGTCTCCCCAGATAGACCATGTCCTCCTCGTTCATTTCTTTTTGCTTGCTGGCTAAAATGTGGGCATGATGGCTGGAGCTACAGCATTCTTGAACCATGAGGTGACTTTGGGAATGGAGCAATGACAGAGAAGCAGCCTGAATGAGAACTTCCTGGAACAGACACCTCATGCTTAGCCTGCCTACACCTTGATTTTAATGAGTAATTAACTTCTCAACTTTAATGTCAGAAATTATTTTTTGTGTGTTTTACTGTGACTCCCAGCCAAACTTAATTCTTGCAAATACACCTTCCATAGTTTACACTTCTACCAACAGTATGTGAGAGTGCTGCTTCTCCAGTGTCACCAACAGGTATGTTGTCAAACTTCTGAGTTTTGATAATCTTAAAAATAAGAAAAATAATCTGACTTTTAATTTGCATTTCTCTTATTGTGTGTCAGGTTTGAAATCTTTTATTTAGGGTGATTTATATTTCTTTTTCTACAAACTCTTTGGAAATAAATATTTTCCTATTAAGTACATGATGTTTTTTATTTGTTTCTAGGAGTTCTTTATATATTAAGAAAATTAATCTTGGGGCACCTGGGTGGCTTAGTCAGTTAGGTGTCTGACTTTGGCTCAGGTTATGATCTCTCAGTCTGTGAGTTCAAGCCCCACGTCAAGCTCTGTGCTGACAGCTCAGAGCCTGGAGCCTGCTTCAGATTCTGTCTCTGTCTCTCTCTGCCCCGCCCCTGCTCTCACTGTGTTTCTCAAAAATAAAATAAAAACATTAAAAAAATTTAAAAAAAAGAAAATTAATCCTTTACTTCCTTTTCCTGTGATATGAGTTGCAAATATTTTTCCAAATTTGTTATTTGCCTTGTAACTTTACTTTTTATTTCCTTTTTTTTTTTTTTTTTTTTTTTTGGTCTTGCAGAAGATTTCTGAAAGTTTTGGGAAAAGCCTATAATCAAATTTTTGAAACTTTCCCCCCTGGTGTTTAGATTTTAAGTCCTAGGACAAGGTCAAAATCATAAAATAATTTTGTTTTCTGAGACTTTAATGGATTTTTAAAATTTATATCTTTGAAGATAGTACGTAGAGTATGAACCCAACTTTATCTTTTTCCAAATGGCTTCCTATTTGTGCAAACCATTTATCTTTATACTATCGATAGGAGATATTGACCTTATAAGTACTAAATTCTTGTTTTTATTTGGGTTTATTTCTGGACTTTGTATTTTGTTCCATTGATTTGTCTATTCATATGCCAAAATCCATATTTTAAATTATTGAGGTTTTAGAATATGTTTCTATATTTAATAGGACTGCTCCCTTCTTGCTGCTTTTTTTTTCAAAAATTTCTTGCTATTCTTAGTTGTTGGTTTTTGTTTTTTTTTTTTCATATTCAGATATTAACCAGCCTGTGTAGGTCTAGAAAAAAAAATTCTGTTGGCATATTTATTGGGATCTCATTCAATTTACCAATAAATTTTGGGAGAATTGACACCTGTAGGATATTGTATATTTTAATCTGATTTCTTATTCAGTATTAGGAATTTTTTATTAAAAATATTTAAAGTTTATTTATTTGTTTTTTAAAGTTTATTGATTTGAGAGAGAGAGCAGGGGAGGGACAGAGATAGAGAGAGAGAGAGAGAGAGAGAGAGAATCCCAAGCAGCCTCCTTGCTGTCAACACAGCCGGATTCAGGGCTCGAACCCATGAATGGTGAGATCATGACCTGAGCCAAAATCAAGAGTAGGACACTTAACCGGCTGAGCCACCCAGGTGCCTGGGTACTAGGAATTTTTTTTTAAGTTTATTTATTTATTTTGAGAGAGAGAGAGAGAGAGAGAGAGAGAGAGAGAGAGAGAGAGAGAGAGAGAGCACACAGGTGAAAGGGGGAGGAGCAGAGAGTGAGAGGGAGAATCTCAAGCAGGTTCTGCACTGTCAATGCTCAGCTGAAACCAAGAGTCAGAGGCTCAACTGACTGAGCCACCCAGGTGCCACTCAGTACTAGGAATTTTATGTTTTGATTGCTATTGTAAATGGGACTTCCTTTTCCATTCTATTGTCTAACTGGTTATTGTTTGTATATGTGAAATCTATGGATTTCTGAATGTTAATTTTATACTGACTCACTTTTTCTGAATTCTTGTTTGTAGTAGCTTTACAATTGATTTTTTTTTCCAGGTATACAATCACATCAGTAAATGGAGATGATTTTATTTCCTCATTTCCAATTCTTATGTCTTGAACTGATTTTTGTGGTACAATGGTGGTTGTATTCTGAGCTCTTAGCTTGTGTTCCTCCTTCCTGTCTTTTTCCAAGTTGTCAGCAGTCTTCCTTGCCATCCTATGTGTTGCCCAGTATCTCAATCAATTCCTTTCAAAGTCAGAACTGGTTTCTTGTTACTTTCCTACCTAGGAGACCTAACTAAAAGTTTCATTTTGCACAATGATACATTGTCAATAACAACATTTGTTGCCATTTATTGCCCTTTAAAATATACCAGGCAAGGACACCTGGGTGGCTCAGGTCATGATCTCACAGTTGGTGACTTTGAGCCCCGCATGGAGCTCTGTGCTGACAGCTCAGAGCTTGGAGCCTGCTTCAGATGCTGTGTCTCCCTCTCTTTCTGCCCCTCCCCTGCTCACGCTCTGTCTCTCTCTCTCTCTCTCCTTCAAAAATAAATATACATTTTAAAAAATTAAAAATATATATAGCAGGTAGTTACCTGAGTAATTTGCATATATCCTATAAGTCAATTCCTAGAGAATGTATTTTGAATTTTTGTCTCTGGTTTAGCACCAGATTTGAAGTTCTCCTTTTCAGCTTTCTTCAAAAAGTCTCTGATTTTTGTGTGTTAGCAGTAGCTTTGAAACATAAGGTAAGAGTTTAATATGTTTATGCTTTTATTATTTGCCTCAACATTATAAAGTCAAGTTTATTAAACTTTTTTTTTTTAAGGAGTGGTACCCTATTTCCAAAGCAAACATTAACTGGAAGTCTGGTATAAAAAACAGAGAACCTGAAACGGTTATACAAATTGTGTAGAAGTTACTTAATCTCGGCTTTTGTGATGTGTCTGAGCATAGACAAAAAAAGAGAAGTTGTTCAGATTAAATACAGATATTTCTGGACACAGATCTTCGTGTCCCATATGAGTTGAATTGTGTCCCTCCCAAAAGACATGTTGAAGTCCTAACCCCCAAGCAACCCAGAAGGTGATCTTATTTGGAAACAGGGTCTTTACAGAAGTAATCAAGTTAAAAATGAGGTCATCAGAGAGGGCCCTAATCCAATATGATTGGTGTCCTTATAAAAGAGGAAATTTGGACACAGACACAGATACACATAGAAAGAAGATAGTGTGAAGACACAGAGAAATCATCTACCACCCACTTAGAATTCATCTAAGACCACTAGAAGCTAGGAGAGAGGCATGGAGCAGTCTCCCTCAGAGCGCTGGGGAAGAACCAGCCCTGCCAAACCATGATGTCAGACTTCTAGCCTCCCAAATTAATACATTTCTGTTGTTTAAGCCATCAAATTTGTGGTACTTGGTTACAGAAGCCCCAGGAAACTAATACTGTAGTTTCTGTGGCCAATTGGACAGAATTTTGAAAATGAAATATACCACGGATTCTAGAATGCATGTTCACTGTGTATGTGTTTTTTGGCGTGGGTCCAAGACCTTGATTAGTTATATTATTGTTATTTATCAAAGGTCTGTTCTGGCTGGGCTAAGCAGATGATCCTTGCAGTTGCTGAGTTCATCATTTAGAGTTGGAAAAAGCTAAAATACATTAAAATACATATGGATAAAATAAATACAATGGATAAAATACATTATCCTAATGTATGTATTTTTCATGTCTTTAACCAGGGGTTGGAAACTGGCAACCGGCTTGTAAGTATTTTGTTTGGCCTACACAGTGTTTTGTTGTTGTTGTTGTTGTTGTTTTAGGTTTTATTTTTAAGTAATCTCCACACCCAACATGGGGCTCAGATTCACAACCCCAAAATCAAGAGTTGCATGCTCTACTGACTGGGCCAGCCAGACACCCCAGTGTTTTAAAAACAGGAAACAGTGTTCTTCTTCACCAGTGTTTAAAGATCATACTTCTTACAGGGGCACCTGGGTGGCTCAGTCAGTTAAGTGACTGATTTCAGCTCAGGTCATGATCTTACAGTTCGTGGGTTTGAGCCCCACATCATGCTCAGACAGCTGAGCTCAGATATGCTGACAGCTCAGAGCCTGGAGCCTGCTTCGGATTCTGTGTCTCTCTCTGTCTTTGCCCCTCTCCTGCTTGTGGTCTGTCTCTGTCTCTCTCAAAAATAAATAAAAACATTAAACATTTTCAAAAAAAGGTAATATTTCTCATAAAAATTTTGGATTTCTGTTTTCCTTTATTCTTGAACATGAGATTTGCATTTCCTCATGGTAATAGTTGGCTGAAGACTGGCTACTTCCTTTAGCCAGGCGAAGCACTTCCATCAGCTACATCACCACCAGCGACACTTTGCTACAGGCAAAGAAGCAAGGGTGGCTGGAGTAGAGTGAAAAAGGAAAGTCATTGGAGTGCCCAGAGGTTCAGTAATAAGTCAGAATATGGCAGATCTTGAGGCCATGATAAGGACTCTGGATTTATTCCAAGTGAAGTGGGGAATTAATGAGGGGTTTTGAGCAAAAGAGTGACCTGATCTGAGATTTGAAATTAATCACACAGCTACTCTGCTGATATTAGAATGTAAGGGGAAGACATGAGAATGCAATGGTGGAAATGGCAAACCTGTTCAGAGGTTTTCTATAATGATCATGAGATGCCTTGGACCATAATGATAGCAAGGGAGGTGATGTTAAGTGGTGGAAACACTTGATGTCAACAGAATCACCTGATGAATTAGATGTGTGATGTGGGAGAAAGAAGACTTTCTTTGGGTTTTTGGCCTGAGTAACTAGAGGGGTGAAGTTGCTATTTGAGATGAAGAAGCTGTAATAGGAATAAATTTCAGGGGGAAAATAGGGAGATCCATTTTGGACATGTTCACCTTGAGATGTATATAGGATGTTCAAAGGAAATGTTGAAAAAGCTGTTAGCCAGGAATCTGAAGTTTAGGGGACATATCTGGCTAGCAATAAATCTTTCCTCTTCTGATCTAGTCTCATAACTTTTAATGTCATGTAATACCATATAATGCTGCTGACTCCCAAATGTTTATGATGGATTCAAGGCAGATTGTGGTAGTATGGCTCTGCTGCCAGGGAAGGGAAAGGTGGGTATTTGAGTCAGCTTTGTCTCTGATCTTAGAACAGGAATGGTTTTAGTCCCTGCGTTTGAGTCTCTGCTCATAAACTGAGGCTCATATGATTGTCAATTTTACTGTTTTATATCTGGTAAGCTGTAGAGGCAAATTTGGATCAAGGTCTCAGGTCCACACCTGGGATTCTTTTCTCCACTCCACCAGCCAGTCTTTAGCAAGGCTATCTTTCAAAGAACCACTCTCCTTGCTTTCTCAACCCTTTCTAGGCATTCAATTTCTCCCTTAGCTTCCCTGGGCCCACTTAATTTCAGCAGTAGGAATCTTAGTGCTGAGCTATTGAAATATGAGGGAAAATCCTCGACTAAGACTGTTAGGTTCCAGCTACTAGGTGTACTTTGCCCTTGGTCAGGTGATTCTTAACTTCCATCCAGGTTAACGTCCTCAGGAATTCTGTGGTTCTAGCAGCTTGAAACTTTTCCCTTTCCCAATTCAGTTCAACTTCTGTTCTTTGAATGTGGCTGCAGGTCTGGGGAATCGTGGTCTAGCGAAGGGAGAAAAGGCATGCTCTCAGGCAGCTGTAACTAGGATGACACCCCCCCAACATGCACGCCCAGCAAGTTCAGGGCTAGACTTAGGGCCAAGCTTTGTCCCCTGATCCTGCGCTCTCCTCCCTGGGCTTCCCGGAGAGCGGGGGGCTTCCGGCGGGCCCCCTCCTCCCGGGGGCGGGGCCTACCTCTCCCACTCCCGCCTCCCCGGCTGCGCGCGGCTGCGGGCCGCGGTCACGTGAGCGCGGCGCGGCGGGGGAGGGGCCCTGATTTCCGGGCGGCGGAAGGAGACGCGGCCGCGTGAGGACGAGGCGATTTGAAAACACGCTCTGGGAGCTAGAGGCTGAGGCCGGTGGCGCACGCCGTCGCCTCGTGGGCTTCTGGTCGGACGCTCCTCTCCTCTGTCTCCGCGCCCCGGTCCCGGCGGGCCTTCAGGTGAGCGGCCGCCGCCCGTCGGGCCGGGCCCTCCCGGGGCGTGGGACGGCGCGCGGGGCCGTCGCCCCCCGGTCCGCGGCCCAGGCGGGCCGGGCCGGCTGTGGCCGGTCTGCGCGTCCGGAGGCTGTCCCGCGGCGCCGCGGCGGAGCGGGGCCTGGGTGCGGAGCTGGGCTGTGCGGGGGCGGGGCGCCCCGCGGGCGTTTGAAGCGCCTCAAGTGACTGGGC